>NW_027274389.1:0-105710 GCF_030028105.1 Mobula birostris
GGATTGGAGAGACAGTCTGGTAGACGGATTGGGCGTTGGAGAGACCGTCTGGTAGACGGACTGGCCGTTGGAGAGACCGTCTGGTAGATGGACTGGCCGTTGGAGAGACTGCCTGGTAGACAGACTGGGCGTTGGAGAGACGGTCTGGTAGACGTACTGGGGCGTTGGAGAGACGGTCTGGTAGACGGACGGGGAATTGGATAGACTGCCTGGTAGACGGACTGGGGGTTGAAGAGACAGTCAGATAGACGGGGCATTGGAGAAACAGTCAGGTAGACGGACTGGGCATTGGAGGGACTGTCTGGTAGACGGACTTGAGCAATGGAGAGACGGTCTGGTAGACGGACTAGGCGTTGGAGAGACGGTCTGGTAAACGGACTGGCTGTTGGAGAGACGGTCAGATATGCTGGGGGTTGGAGAGACAGTCAGATAGACTGGGCATTGGCGAGACGGTCAGGCAGACAGACTGCGCGTTGGAGAGACGGTCTGGTAGACAGACTGGGTGTTATAGAGACAGTCAGGTAGACGGAATTGGCATTGGAGAGACAGTCTGGTAGATGGACTGGGCATTGGATAGACTGTCTGGTAGATGGATTGGGGGTTAGAGAGACAGTCAGATAGCCGGGGCATTGGAGAAACAGTCAGATAGACGGGGCATTGGAGAAACAGTCAGGTAGACGGACTGGGCATTGGCGAGACAGTCAGGTAGACGACTGGGCATTGGAGGGACGGTCTTGTAGACGGACTGGAGCAATGGAGAGACGGTCTGTTAGACGGACTGGGCGTTGGAGAGACGTTCTGGTAGACGGACTGGGCGTTGGAGAGGCGGACTGGCCGTTGGAGAGACGGTCTGGTTGACGGACTGGGGGTCGGAGAGACAGTCAGGTGGACGGACTGGGCGTTGGAGAGACAGTCTGGAAGACGGATTGGGGGGTTGGAGAGATGGCCAGATAGACATGGGGGTTGGAGAGATGGCCAGATAGACTGGGGGTTGGAGAGTCGGTCAGATAGACTGGGCGTTGGAGGGACGGTCAGATAGACGGGTTAGGGGGTCAGAGAGACGGACTGGTAGACGGACTGGGGAGTCGGAGAGACGGTCGGGTGGATGGACTGGGTGTTGGAGAGATGTTCAGATAGACTGGGCGTTGGAGAGACGTTCAGATAGACTGGGCATTGGAGAGACGTTCAGGTAGACTGGGCGTTGGAGGGACGGTCAGATAGACGGACTGGGGGGTTGCAGAGATAGTCTGGTAGACGGACTGGGGGGTTGGAGAGACAGTCTGGTAGACGGACTGGCCGTTGGAGAGACCGTCTGGTAGACGGACTGGCCGTTGGAGAGACGGTCTGGTAGACGTACTGGGGCGTTGGAGAGACGGTCTGGTAGACGTACTGGGCATTGGATAGACTGCCTGGTAGACGGACTGGGGGTTGAAGAGACAGTCAGATAGACGGGGCATTGGAGAAACGGTCAGGTAGACGGACTGGGCGTTGGAGAGACGGTCTGGTCGACGGACTGGGCGTCGGAGAGATGGTCTGGTCGCCGGACTTGGGGGTTGGAGAGACGGTCTGGTCGCCGGACTTGGGGGTTGGAGAGACGGTCTGGCAGACGGACTGGGCATTGAAGGGACTGTCTGGTAGACGGACTTGAGCAATGGAGAGACGGTCTGGTAGACGGACTGGGCGTTGGAGAGACAGTCTGGTAAACGGACTGGCTGTTGGAGAGAAGGTCAGATATGCTGGGGGTTGGAGAGACAGTCAGATAGACTGGGCGTTGGCGAGACGGTCAGGCATACAGACTGCGCGTTGGAGAGACGGTCAGGTAGACGGACTGGGTGTTGGAGAGATGGTCTGGTAGACGGACTGGGTGTTGGAGAGACAGTCAGGTAGACGGAATTGGCATTGGAGAGACGGTCTGGTAGATGAACTGGGTGTTGGAGAGACGGTCTGGTAGACAGACTGGGCGTTGGAGAGACAGTCTGGAAGACGGATTGGGGGGTTGGAGAGATGGCCAGATAGACATGGGGGTTGGAGAGATGGCCAGATAGACTGGGGGTTGGAGAGTCGGTCAGATAGACTGGGCGTTGGAGGGACGGTCAGATAGACGGGTTAGGGGGTCAGAGAGACGGACTGGTAGACGGACTGGGGGTCGGAGAGATGGCTAGGTAGATTGGGGTTTGGAGAGATGGCCAGATAGACTGGGGGTTGGAGAGTCAAGCAGATAGACTGGGCGTTGGAGGGATGGTCAGGCAGACGGACTGCGCATTGTAGAGACAGTCAGGTAGACGGAATTGGCATTGGAGAGACGGTCAGGTAGATGGACTGGGTGTTGGAGAGACGGTCTGGTAGACAGACTGGGCGTTGGAGAGAAGATCTGGTAGACGGACTGAGGTTTGGAGAAACAGTCTGGTAGACGGACTGCGGGTTGGAAAGACAGTCAAATAGACGGGTCTTTGGAGAGACCGTCAGATAGACTGGGCGTTGGAGAGACAGTCTGGTAGACGGACTGGGCGTTGGAGAGATGGTTTGGTAGACGGACTGGGCGTTGGAGAAACCGTCTGGTAGACGGACTGGGCGTTGGAGAGGCGGTCTGGTAGACGGACTGCATGTTGGAGAGACGGTCAGGTAGACGGACTGGGCGCTGCAGAGTCGGTCTGGTAGACGGACTCTGCATTGGAAAGACGGTCAGATAGACAGACTGGGCGGTTGGAGAGACGGTCTAGCAGACGGACTGGGGGCTCGGAGAGTAGGTCTGTTAGATGGACTGGCGGGTTGGAGAGACGGTCTGGTTGACGGACTGGGGGTCGGAGAGACGGACAGGTGGATGGACTGGGCGTTGGAGAGACAGTCTGGAAGACGGATTGGGGGGTTGGAGAGATGGCCAGATAGACTGGGGGTTGGAGAGTCGGTCAGATAGACTGGGCGTTGGAGGGATGGTCAGATAGACGGGCTGGGGGGTCGGAGAGACGGTCGGGTGGATGGACTGGGCGTTGGAGAGATGGTCGATAGACTGAGCGTTGGAGAGACGTTCAGATAGACTGGGCATTGGAGGGATGGTCAGATAGACGGACTGGGGAGTTGGAGAGACCATCTGGTAGACAGACTGGACGTTGGAGAGACGGTCGGGTGGATGGACTGGGTGTTGGAGAGATGTTCAGATAGACTGGGCGTTGGAGAGACGTTCAGATAGACTGGGCGTTGGAGAGACGTTCAGATAGACTGGGCGTTGGAGAGACGTTCAGATAGACTGGGCGTTGGAGGGACGGTCAGATAGACGGACTGGGGGGTTGGAGAGACAGTCTGGTAGACGGACTGGGCGTTGGAGAGACGGTCAGGTAGACGGAATTGGCATTGGAGAGACGGTCTGGTAGATGAACTGGGTGTTGGAGAGACGGTCTGGTAGACAGACTGGGCGTTGGAGAGACAGTCTGGAAGACGGATTGGGGGGTTGGAGAGATGGCCAGATAGACATGGGGGTTGGAGAGATGGCCAGATAGACTGGGGGTTGGAGAGTCGGTCAGATAGACTGGGCGTTGGAGGGACGGTCAGATAGACGGGTTAGGGGGTCAGAGAGACGGACTGGTAGACGGACTGGGGGTCGGAGAGATGGCTAGGTAGATTGGGGTTTGGAGAGATGGCCAGATAGACTGGGGGTTGGAGAGTCAAGCAGATAGACTGGGCGTTGGAGGGATGGTCAGGCAGACGGACTGCGCATTGTAGAGACAGTCAGGTAGACGGAATTGGCATTGGAGAGACGGTCAGGTAGATGGACTGGGTGTTGGAGAGACGGTCTGGTAGACAGACTGGGCGTTGGAGAGAAGATCTGGTAGACGGACTGAGGTTTGGAGAAACAGTCTGGTAGACGGACTGCGGGTTGGAAAGACAGTCAAATAGACGGGTCTTTGGAGAGACCGTCAGATAGACTGGGCGTTGGAGAGACAGTCTGGTAGACGGACTGGGCGTTGGAGAGATGGTTTGGTAGACGGACTGGGCGTTGGAGAAACCGTCTGGTAGACGGACTGGGCGTTGGAGAGGCGGTCTGGTAGACGGACTGCATGTTGGAGAGACGGTCAGGTAGACGGACTGGGCGCTGCAGAGTCGGTCTGGTAGACGGACTCTGCATTGGAAAGACGGTCAGATAGACAGACTGGGCGGTTGGAGAGACGGTCTAGCAGACGGACTGGGGGCTCGGAGAGTAGGTCTGTTAGATGGACTGGCGGGTTGGAGAGACGGTCTGGTTGACGGACTGGGGGTCGGAGAGACGGACAGGTGGATGGACTGGGCGTTGGAGAGACAGTCTGGAAGACGGATTGGGGGGTTGGAGAGATGGCCAGATAGACTGGGGGTTGGAGAGTCGGTCAGATAGACTGGGCGTTGGAGGGATGGTCAGATAGACGGGCTGGGGGGTCGGAGAGACGGTCGGGTGGATGGACTGGGCGTTGGAGAGATGGTCGATAGACTGAGCGTTGGAGAGACGTTCAGATAGACTGGGCATTGGAGGGATGGTCAGATAGACGGACTGGGGAGTTGGAGAGACCATCTGGTAGACAGACTGGACGTTGGAGAGACGGTCGGGTGGATGGACTGGGTGTTGGAGAGATGTTCAGATAGACTGGGCGTTGGAGAGACGTTCAGATAGACTGGGCGTTGGAGAGACGTTCAGATAGACTGGGCGTTGGAGAGACGTTCAGATAGACTGGGCGTTGGAGGGACGGTCAGATAGACGGACTGGGGGGTTGGAGAGACAGTCTGGTAGACGGACTGGGCGTTGGAGAGACGGTCTGGTAGACGTACTGGGGCGTTGGAGAGACTGCCTGGTAGACGGACTGGGGGTTGAAGAGACAGTCAGATAGACGGGGCATTGGAGAAACAGTCAGGTAGACGGACTGGGCATTGGAGGGACTGTCTGGTAGACGGACTTGAGCAATGGAGAGACGGTCTGGTAGACGGACTAGGCGTTGGAGAGACGGTCTGGTAAACGGACTGGCTGTTGGAGAGACGGTCAGATATGCTGGGGGTTGGAGTGACAGTCAGATAGACTGGGCATTGGCGAGACGGTCAGGCAGACAGACTGCGCGTTGGAGAGACGGTCAGGTAGACGGACTGGGCGTTGGAGAGATGGTCTGGTAGACAGACTGGGTGTTATAGAGACAGTCAGGTAGACGGAATTGGCATTGGAGAGACAGTCTGGTAGATGGACTGGGCATTGGATAGACTGTCTGGTAGATGGATTGGGGGTTAGAGAGACAGTCAGATAGCCGGGGCATTGGAGAAACAGTCAGATAGACGGGGCATTGGAGAAACAGTCAGGTAGACGGACTGGGCATTGGCGAGACAGTCAGGTAGACGACTGGGCATTGGAGGGACGGTCTTGTAGACGGACTGGAGCAATGGAGAGACGGTCTGTTAGACGGACTGGGCGTTGGAGAGGCGGACTGGCCGTTGGAGAGACGGTCTGGTTGACGGACTGGGGGTCGGAGAGACAGTCTGGAAGACGGATTCGGGGGTTGGAGAGATGGCCAGATAGACATGGGGGTTGGAGAGATGGCCAGATAGACTGGGGGTTGGAGAGTCGGTCAGATAGACTGGGCGTTGGAGGGACGGTCAGATAGACGGGTTAGGGGGTCAGAGAGACGGACTGGTAGACGGACTGGGGAGTCGGAGAGACGGTCGGGTGGATGGACTGGGTGTTGGAGAGATGTTCAGATAGACTGGGCATTGGAGAGACGTTCAGATAGACTGGGCATTGGAGAGACGTTCAGGTAGACTGGGCGTTGGAGGGACGGTCAGATAGACGGACTGGGGGGTTGCAGAGATAGTCTGGTAGACGGACTGGGGGGTTGGAGAGACAGTCTGGTAGACGGACTGGCCGTTGGAGAGACCGTCTGGTAGACGGACTGGCCGTTGGAGAGACGGTCTGGTAGACGGACTGGGCGTTGGAGAGACGGTCTGGTAGACGTACTGGGGCGTTGGAGAGACGGTCTGGTGGACGTACTGGGCATTGGATCGACTGCCTGGTAGACGGACTGGGGGTTGAAGAGACAGTCAGACAGACGGGGCATTGGAGAAACGGTCAGGTAGACGGACTGGGCGTTGGAGAGACGGTCTGGTCGACGGACTGGGCGTCGGAGAGATGGTCTGGTCGCCGGACTTGGGGGTTGGAGAGACGGTCTGGTCGCCGGACTTGGGGGTTGGAGAGACGGTCTGGCAGACGGACTGGGCATTGAAGGGACTGTCTGGTAGACGGACTTGAGCAATGGAGAGACGGTCTGGTAGACGGACTGGGCGTTGGAGAGACAGTCTGGTAAACGGACTGGCTGTTGGAGAGAAGGTCAGATATGCTGGGGGTTGGAGAGACAGTCAGATAGACTGGGCGTTGGCGAGACGGTCAGGCATACAGACTGCGCGTTGGAGAGACGGTCAGGTAGACGGACTGGGTGTTGGAGAGATGGTCTGGTAGACGGACTGGGTGTTGGAGAGACAGTCAGGTAGACGGAATTGGCATTGGAGAGACGGTCTGGTAGATGAACTGGGTGTTGGAGAGACGGTCTGGTAGACAGACTGGGCGTTGGAGAGACAGTCTGGAAGACGGATTGGGGGGTTGGAGAGATGGCCAGATAGACATGGGGGTTGGAGAGATGGCCAGATAGACTGGGGGTTGGAGAGTCGGTCAGATAGACTGGGCGTTGGAGGGACGGTCAGATAGACGGGTTAGGGGGTCAGAGAGACGGACTGGTAGACGGACTGGGGGTCGGAGAGATGGCTAGGTAGATTGGGGTTTGGAGAGATGGCCAGATAGACTGGGGGTTGGAGAGTCAAGCAGATAGACTGGGCGTTGGAGGGATGGTCAGGCAGACGGACTGCGCATTGTAGAGACAGTCAGGTAGACGGAATTGGCATTGGAGAGACGGTCAGGTAGATGGACTGGGTGTTGGAGAGACGGTCTGGTAGACAGACTGGGCGTTGGAGAGAAGATCTGGTAGACGGACTGAGGTTTGGAGAAACAGTCTGGTAGACGGACTGCGGGTTGGAAAGACAGTCAAATAGACGGGTCTTTGGAGAGACCGTCAGATAGACTGGGCGTTGGAGAGACAGTCTGGTAGACGGACTGGGCGTTGGAGAGATGGTTTGGTAGACGGACTGGGCGTTGGAGAAACCGTCTGGTAGACGGACTGGGCGTTGGAGAGGCGGTCTGGTAGACGGACTGCATGTTGGAGAGACGGTCAGGTAGACGGACTGGGCGCTGCAGAGTCGGTCTGGTAGACGGACTCTGCATTGGAAAGACGGTCAGATAGACAGACTGGGCGGTTGGAGAGACGGTCTAGCAGACGGACTGGGGGCTCGGAGAGTAGGTCTGTTAGATGGACTGGCGGGTTGGAGAGACGGTCTGGTTGACGGACTGGGGGTCGGAGAGACGGACAGGTGGATGGACTGGGCGTTGGAGAGATGGTCGATAGACTGAGCGTTGGAGAGACGTTCAGATAGACTGGGCATTGGAGGGATGGTCAGATAGACGGACTGGGGAGTTGGAGAGACCATCTGGTAGACAGACTGGACGTTGGAGAGACGGTCGGGTGGATGGACTGGGTGTTGGAGAGATGTTCAGATAGACTGGGCGTTGGAGAGACGTTCAGATAGACTGGGCGTTGGAGAGACGTTCAGATAGACTGGGCGTTGGAGAGACGTTCAGATAGACTGGGCGTTGGAGGGACGGTCAGATAGACGGACTGGGGGGTTGGAGAGACAGTCTGGTAGACGGACTGGGCGTTGGAGAGACGGTCTGGTAGACGTACTGGGGCGTTGGAGAGACTGCCTGGTAGACGGACTGGGGGTTGAAGAGACAGTCAGATAGACGGGGCATTGGAGAAACAGTCAGGTAGACGGACTGGGCGTTGGAGAGACGGTCTGGTCGACGGACTGGGTGTCGGAGAGATGGTCTGGTCGCCGGACTTGGGGGTTGGAGAGACGGTCTGGCAGACGGACTGTGCATTGGAGGGACTGTCTGGTAGACGGACTTGAGCAATGGAGAGACGGTCTGGTAGACGGACTGGGCGTTGGAGAGACAGTCTGGTAAACGGACTGGCTGTTGGAGAGACGGTCAGATATGCTGGGGGTTGGAGAGACAGTCAGATAGACTGGGCGTTGGCGAGACGGTCAGGCAGACAGACTGTGCGTTGGAGAGACGGTCAGGTAGACGGACTGGGTGTTGGAGAGACAGTCAGGTAGACGGAATTGGCATTGGAGAGACGGTCTGGTAGATGGACTGGGTGTTGGAGAGACGGTCTGGTAGACAGACTGGGCGTTGGAGAGAAGATCTGTTAGACGGACTGTGGTTTGGAGAAACAGTCTGGCAGACGGATTGTGGGTTGGAAAGACAGTCAGATAGACGGGCCTTTCGAGAGACCGTCAGACAGAGTGGGCATTGGAGAGACCATTAGATAGAGTGGGCGTTGGAGAGACGGTCTGGTAGACGGACTGGGCGATGGAGAGACGGTCTGGTAGACGGACTGGGTGTTGGAGAGACGGTCTGGTAGACGGACTGGGGGTCGGAGAGATGGCTAGGTAGATTGGGGTTTGGAGAGATGGCCAGATAGACTGGGGGTTGGAGAGCCAAGCAGATAGACTGGGCGTTGGAGGGATGGTCAGGCAGACGGACTGCGCATTGTAGAGACAGTCAGGTAGACGGAATTGGCATTGGAGAGACGGTCAGGTAGATGGACTGGGCGTTGGAGAGACGGTCTGGTAGACGGACTGCACGTTGGAGAGACGGTCAGGTAGACGGACTGGGCGCTGCAGAGACGGTCTGGTAGACGGACTCGGCATTGGAAAGACGGTCAGATAGACAGACTGGGCGGTTAGAGAGACGGTCTAGCAGACGGACTGAGGGCTCGGAGAGTCAGTCTGTTAGATGGACTGGCGGGTTGGAGAGACGGTCTGGTTGATGGATTGGGGGGTTGGAGAGATGGCCAGATAGACTGGGGGTTGGAGAGTCGGTCAGATAGACTGGGCATTGGAGGGATGGTCAGATAGACGGGCTGGGGGGTCGGAGAGACGGTCGGGTGGATGGACTGGGCGTTGGAGAGATGGTCGATAGACTGGGCGTTTTAGAGATGGTCGATAGACTGGGCGTTGGAGAGACGTTCAGATAGACTGGGCATTGGAGGGATGGTCAGATAGACGGACTGGGGAGTTGGAGAGACCGTCTGGTAGACAGACTGGACGTTGGAGAGGCGGTCTGGTGGACGTACTGGGCGTTGGAGAGGCGGTCTGGTGGACGGACTGGGCGTTGGAGACGCGGTCTGGTGGGCGGACTGGGCGTTGGAGAGGCGGTCTGGTGGGCGGACTGGGCTTTGGAGAGACGGTCAGATAGGCTGGGCGTTGGAGAGCCCGTCAGATAGACTGGGCGTTGGTGAGACGGTCAGGCAGACGGACTGGGCGTTGGAGAGATGGTCAGGTAGACGGAATGGGCATTGGAGAGACGGTCTGGTAGACGGACTGGGTGTTGGAGAGATGGTCTGGTAGACGGACTGGGGCGTTGGAGAGACGGTCTGGTAGACGGACTGGGCATTGGATAGACTGTCTGGTAGACGGATTGGAGGTTGGAGAGACAGTCAGATAGCTGGGGCATTGGAGAAACAATCAGATAGATGGGGCATTGGAGAAATGGTCAGGTAGACGGACTGGGCATTGGAGAGACGGTCAGGTAGATGTACTGGGCGTTGGAGAGACGGTCTGGTAGACGGACTGGGCGTTGGAGAGACGGTCTGGTAGACGGACTGGGCGTTGGCGAGACGGTCTGGTAGACGGACTGGCTGTTGGAGAGACGATCAGATCGGCTGGGGGTTGGAGAGACAGTCAGATAGACTGGGCGTTGGAGAGATGGTCAGGCAGATAGACTGGGCGTTGGAGAGATGGTCAGACAGACGGACTGCGCGTTGGAGAGACGGTCAGGTAGACGGAATTGGCATTGGAGAGACGGTCAGATAGAGAGACTGGGTGGTTGGAAAGACAGTCTGGAAGAATGATTGGAGGGTTGGAGAGATTGCCTGATAGACTGGGAGTTGGAGAGTCATTCAGATAGACTGGGCGTTGGAGGGACCGTCAGGCAGACGGACTGCGCGTTGTAAAGATGGTCAGGTAGACGGAATTGGCGTTGGAGAGACGGTCTGGTAGACGGACTGGGTGTTGGAGAGACGGTCTGGTAGACAGACTGGGCGTTGGAGAGACGATCTTGTAGACGGACTGAGGTTTGGAGAAACAGTCTGGTAGACGGACTGTGGGTTGGAAAGACAGTCAGTTAGACGGGTCTTTGGAGAGACCGTCAGATAGACTGGGTGTTGGAGAGACAGTCTCGTAGACGGACTGGGCGTTGCAGAGACGGTCTGGTAGACGGACTCGGCATTGGAGAGACGGTCAGATAGACAGAGTGGGCGGTTGGAGAGACGGTCTAGTAGACGGACTGGGGGCTCAGAGAGTAGGTCTGTTAGACGGATTGGCGGGTTGGAGAAACGGTCTGGTTGACGGACTGGGGGTCGGAGAAACGGTCAGATGGACGGACTGGGCATTGGAGAGACCGTCTGGTAGATGGACTGGGCCTTGGAGAGATGGTCAGATAGGCTGGGCGTTGGAGAGCAGGTCAGATAGCCTGGGCGTTGGTGACACGGTCAGGCAGACGGACTGGGCGTTGGAGAGACGGTCTGGTAGACGGACTGGGGCGTTAGAGAGACAGTCTGGTAGGTGGACTCGGCGTTGGAGTGATGGTCAGATATACAGACTGGGTGGTTGGAGAGACAGTCTGGTAGACGGACTCTGGGGTCAAAAACGCAGTCAGGTGGATGGAATGGGCGTTAGAGAGACAGTCTGGTAGTCGGATTGGGGGGTTGGAGAGATGGCCAGGTGGACTGGGGGTTGGAGAGCTGGCCAGATAGACTGGGGGTTGGAGAGACGTTGAGATAGACTGGGCGTTGGAGGGACGGTCAGATAGACAGACTGGGGCATTGGAGAGACCGTCTGGTAGACGGACTGGGCGTTGGAGAGGCGGTCTGGTAGATGGACTGGGCGTTGGAGAGGCTGTTTGGTAGATGGACTGGGCGTTGGAGAGACGGTCTGGTAGACGGACTGGCTGTTGGTGAGAAGGTCAGATAGCCTGGGGGTTGGAGAAACAGTCAGATAGACTGGGCTTTGGAGAGATGGTCAGGCAGACATATTGCGCGTTGGAGAGGCGGTCAGGTAGACGGAATTGGCGTTGGAGAGACGGTCTGGTAGACAGACTGGGCATTGGAGAGACGATCTGGTAGACGGACTGAGGTTTGGAGAAACAGTCTGGTAGGCGGACTGCGGGTTGGAAAGACATTCAGATAGACGCGTCTTTGGAGAGACCGTCAGATAGACTGGGCATTGGAGAGACAGTCTGGTAGATGGACTGGGCATTGGAGAGACGGTCAGGTAGACAGACTCGGCTTTGGAGAAACGGTCTGGTAGATGGACGACGTTGGAGTGATGGTCAGATATACAGACTGGGTGGTTGGAGAGACAGTCTGGTAGACGGACTGTGGGGTCAGTAAGACGGTCAGGTGGATGGACTGGGCGTTGGAGAGACAGTCTGGTAGTCGAATTGGGGGTTTGGAGAGATGGCCAGATAGACTGGGGGTTGGAGAGCTGGCCAGATAGACTGGGGGTTGGAGAGACATTGAGATAGACTGGGCGTTGGAGGGACGGTCAGATAGACGGACTTGGGCATTGGAGAGACCATCTGGTAGACGGACTGGGCGTTGGAGAGACGGTTTGGTAGATGGACTGGGCATTGGAGAGACGGTCTGGTAGACGGACTGGCTGTTGGAGAGACGGTCAGATAGGCTGGGGGTTGGAGAGACAGTCAGATAGACTGGGCATTGGAGAGATGGTCAGGCAGACGGACTGCGTGTTGGAGAGACGGTCAGGTAGATGGAATTGGCGTTGGAGAGACGGTCTGGTAGACAGACTGGGCGTTGGAGAGACAGTCAGACAGACACATCTTTGGAGAGACCGTCAGATAGACTGGGCATTGAAGAGACAGTCTGGTAGATGGACTGGGCGTTGGAGAGACGGTCTGGTAGACGGACTGGGCGTTGGAGAGGCAGTCTGGTAGACGGACTGGGCATTGCAGAGACGGTCTGGTAGACGGACTCGGCATTGGAGAGATGGTCAGATAGACAGACTGGGCGGCTGGAGAGACGGTCTGGTAGACGGACTGTGCGTTGGAGAGACGGTCTGGTAGACGGACTGGCTGTTGGAGAGACGGTCAGATAGGCTGGGGGTTGGAGAGACAATCAGATAGACTGGGCGTTGGAGAGATGGTCAGGCAGATAGACTGGGCGTTGGAGAGATGGTCAGGCAGATGGACTGCGCGTTGGAGAGACGGTCAGGTAGACGGAATTGGCATTGGAGAGACGGTCAGATAGAGAGACTGGGTGGTTGGAGAGACGGTCTGGTAGACGGACTGGGGGTCGGAGAGACAGTCTGGAAGAATGATTGGAGGGTTGGAGAGATGGCCTGATAGACTGGGGGTTGGAGAGTCATTCAGATAGACTGGGCGTTGGAGGGACGGTCAGTCAGATGGACTGTGCGTTGTAAAGATGGTCAGGTAGACGGAATTGGCGTTGGAGAGACGGTCTGGTAGACGGACTGGGTGTTGGAGAGACGGTCTGGTAGACAGACTGGGCGTTGGAGAGACGATCTGGTAGACGGACTGAGGTTTGGAGAAACAGTCTGGCAGACGGACTGTGGGTTGGAAAGACAGTCAGTTAGACGGGTCTTTGGAGAGACCGTCAGATAGACTGGGTGTTGGAGAGACAGTCTGGTAGACGGACTGGGCGGTTGCAGAGACGGTCTGGTAGACGGACTCGGCATTGGAGAGACGGTCAGATAGACAGACTGGGCGGTTGGAGAGACGGTCTAGTAGACGGACTGGGGGCTCGGAGAATAGGTCTGTTAGACGGATTGGCGGGTTGGAGAGACGGTCTGGTTGACGGACTGGGGGTCGGAGAAACGGTCAGATGGACGGACTGGGCGTTGGAGAGACCGTCTGGTAGATGGACTGGGCCTTGGAGAGATGGTCAGATAGGCTGGGCGTTGGAGAGCAGGTCAGATAGCCTGGGCATTGGTGAGACGGTCAGGCAGACGGACTGGGCGTTGGAGAGACGGTCTGGTAGACGGACTGGGGCGTTGGAGAGACAGTCTGGTAGGTGGACTCGGCGTTGGAGTGATGGTCAGATATACAGACTGGGTGGTTGGAGAGACAGTCTGGTAGACGGACTATGGGGTCAGAAAGACGGTCAGGTGGATGGACTGGGAGTTGGAGAGACAGACTGGTAGTCGGATTGGGGGGTTGGAGAGATGGCCAGATGGACTGGGGGTTGGAGAGATGGCCAGATGGACTGGGGGTTGGAAAGCTGGCCAGATAGACTGGGGGTTGGAGAGACGTTGAGATAGACTGGGCGTTGGAGGGACGGTCAGATAGACAGACTGGGGCATTGGAGAGACCGTCTGGTAGACGGACTGGGCGTTGGAGAGGCGGTCTGGTAGATGGACTGGGCGTTGGAGAGGCTGTTTGGTAGATGGACTGGGCGTTGGAGGGATGGTCTGGTAGACGGACTGGCTGTTGGTGAGAAGGTCAGATAGGCTGGGGGTTGGAGAGACAGATGGACTGGGCTTTGGAGAGATGGTCAGGAAGATGGATTACGCGTTGTAGAGGCGGTCAGGTAGACGGAATTGGCGTTGGAGAGACGGTCTGGTAGACAGACTGGGCATTGGAGAGACGATCTGGTAGACGGACTGAGGTTTGGAGAAACAGTCTGGTAGACGGACTGCGGGTTGGAGAGACGGTATGGTTGATGGACTGGAGGTCGGAGAGACGGTCAGATGGACGGACTGGGCGTTGGAGAGACAGTCTGGAAGACGGATTGGGGGGTTGGAGAGATGGCCAGATAGACTGGGCGTTGGAGAGACGGTCAGATGGACTGGGCGTTGGAGAGACGTTCAGATAGGCTGGGCATTGGAGGGACGGTCAGATAGACGGACTGGGGGGGTTGGAGAGACGGTATGGTTGATGGACTGGGGGTCGGAGAGACGGTCAGATGGACGGACTGGGCGTTGGAGAGACAGTCTGGAAGATGGATAGGGGGGTTGGAGAGATGGCCAGATAGACTTGGGGTTGGAGAGATGGCCAGATAGACTGGGGGTTGGAGCGTCGGTCAGATAGACTGGGCGTTGGAGGGACGGTCAGATAGACAGGCTGGGGGGTCGAAGAGACGGACTGGTAGATGAACTGGGGAGTCAGAGAGACGGTCGGGTGAATGGACTGGGCGTTGGGGAGACGTTCAGATAGACTGGGCATTGGAGGGACGGTCAGATAGACGGTCTGGGGCGGTTGGAGAGACCATCTGGTAGACGGACTGAGGTTTGGAGAAACAGTCTGGTAGATGGACTGCCGGTTGGAAAGACTGTCAGATAGACTGGGCATTGGAGAGACAGTCTGGTAGACGGACTGGGTGTTGCAGAGACAATCTGGTAGACGGACTCGGCATTGGAGAGATGGTCAGATAGACAGACTGGATGGTTGGCGAGACAGTCTGGTAGACGGACTGGGGATCGGAGAGACAGTCTGGAAGAATGACTGGGGGGTTGGAGAGATGGCCAGATAGACTGGAGTTGGAGTGTCATTCAGATAGACTGGGCGTTGTAGGGACGATCAGGCAGACGGACTGCACGTTGTAAAGATGGTCAGGTAGACGGAATTGGCGTTGGAGAGACGGTCTGGTAGACGGACTGGGTGTTGGAGAGACAGTCTGGTAGACAGACTGGGCGTTGCAGAGATGGCCAGATGGACTGGGTGTTGGAGAGATGGTTAGATAGACTGAGTGTTGGAGAGACGGTCTGGTAGACGGACCGGGCATTGCAGAGACGTTCTGGTAGACCGGCTCAGCGTTGGAGAGATGGTCTGTTAGATGGACTCGGCATTGGTGAGACGGTCAGATAGACAAACTGGGCGGTTGGAGAGACGGTCTGGTAGACGGACTGGGGGCAGGAGAGACGGTCTGGTAGACGGACTGAGGGTTGGAGAGACAGTCAAATAGACGGCGCAATGGAGAGACGGTCAGATAGAGTGGGTGTTGGAGGGACGGTCAGGTAGACGGACTGGGCTTTGGAGAGACGATCTGTTAGACGGACTGAGGTTTGGAGAGACAGTCTGGTAGACGGACTGTGGGTTGGAAAGACAGTCAGATAGACGGGCCTTTAGAGAGACCGTCAGATAGACTGGGCGTTGGAGAGACAGTCTGGTAGACGGACTGCGCATTGGAGAAACGGTCAGGTAGACGGACAGGGCGTTGGAGAGACGGACTGGGCGTTGCAGAGATGGTCTGGTAGACGGACTGGGCGTTGGAGAGACGATCTGGTAGACGGACTGCGCGTTGGAGAGACGGTATGGTAGACGGACTGCGCGTTGGAGAAACGGTCAGGTAGACGGACAGGGCGTTGGAGAGATCGTCTGGTAGACGGACTCGGCATTGGAGAGACGGTCAGATAGACAAACTGGGCGGTTGGAGAGATGGTCTGGTAGACGGTCTGCGCGTTGGTGAGACCGTCAGGTAGACGGACTGGGCGTTGGAGAGACGGTCTGGTAAACGGACTGGGGGCCGGAGAGACGGTCTGGTAGATGGACTGGGGGATCGCAGAGACAGTCTGTTAGACGGACTGGGCGTTGGAGAGACGGTCTGGTAGATGGACTGAGGGTTGGAGAGACAGTCAAATAGACGGCGCAATGGAGAGACGGTCAGATAGACTGGGTGATGGAGGGACGGTCAGGTAGACGGACTGGGCTTTGGAGAGACGGTCTGGTAGGCAGACTGGGCATTGGAGAGACGATCTGTTAGACAGACTGGGCATTGGAGAGACAGTCTGGTAGACGGACTGCGCGTTGGAGAAACGGTCAGGTAGACGGACAGGGCGTTGGAGAGAAGGTCTGGTAGACGGACTGGGCGTTGCAGAGACGGTCTGGTAGACGACTCGGCATTGGAGAGACGGTCAGATAGACAGACTGGGCGGTTGGAGAGACAGTCTAGTAGACGGACTGGGGGCTTGGAGAGTAGGTCTGTTAGACGGATTGGCGGGTTGGAGAGACGGTCTGGTTGACGGACTGGGGGTCGGAGAGACG
This sequence comes from Mobula birostris, assembly GCF_030028105.1. Classification (NCBI taxonomy): domain Eukaryota; kingdom Metazoa; phylum Chordata; class Chondrichthyes; order Myliobatiformes; family Myliobatidae; genus Mobula; species Mobula birostris. Next base: position 16,190 of record NW_027274389.1, read on the forward strand.
GTCAGGTAGACAGAATTGGCGTTGGAGAGACAGTCTGGTAGACAGACTGGGGGTTGGAGAGACAGTCAAATAGGCGGCGCAATGGAGAGATGGTCAGATAGACTGGGTGTTGGAGGGACGGTCAGGTAGACGGACTGGGCTTTGGAGAGACGATCTGTTAGACGGACTGAGGTTTGGAGAGACAGTCTGGTAGACGGACTGTGGGTTGGAAAGACAGTCAGATGGACAGGTCTTTAGAGAGACCGTCAGATAGACTGGGCGTTGGAGAGGCAGTCTGGTAGACAGACTGGGCGTTGGAGAGACAGTCTAGTAGACAGACTGGGCGTTGGAGAGACAGTCTGGTAGACGGACTGGGCGTTGGAGAGACGGTCTGGTAGACGGACTGGGCGTTGGAGAGACGGTCTGGTAGACGGACTGGGCGTTGGAGAGACGGTCTGGTAGACGGACTGGGCGTTGGAGAGACGGTCTGGTAGACGGACTGGGCGTTGGAGAGACGGTCTGGTAGACGGTCTGGGCGTTGCAGAGACGGTCTGGTAGACAGACTCGGCATTGGAGAGATGGTCAGATAGACAGACTGGGTGGTTGGAGAGACAGTCTGGTAGACGGACTGGGGGTTGGAGAGACGGTCTGGAAGAATGATTGCGGGATTGGAGAGATGGCCAGATAGACTGGGGGTTGGAGAGTCATTCAGATAGACTGGGCGTTGCAGGGACGGTCAGGCAGACGGACTGCGCGTTGTAAATACGGTCAGGTAGACGGAATTGGCGTTGGAGAGACGGTCTGGTAGACGGACTGAGGTTTGGAGAAACAGTCTGGTAGATGGACTGCGGGTTGGAAAGACAGCCAGATAGGCGGGTCTTTGGAGAGACCGTCAGATAGACTGGGCGTTGGAGAGACAGTCTGGTAGATGGACTGGGCGTTGGAGAGACGGTCTGGTAGACGGACTGGGCGTTGGAGAGACAGTCTGGAAGACGGATTGGGGGGTTGGAGAGATGGCCAGATAGACTGGGCGTTGGAGAGATGGTCAGATAGACTGGTCGTTGGAGAGACGTTCAGATAGACTGGGCATTGGAGGGACGGTCAGATAGACGGACTGGGTGGTTTGGAGAGACCGTCTGGTAGACGGACTGGGCGTTGGAGAGACCATCTGGTAGACGGACTGGGCGTTGGAGAGACCGTCTGGTAGACGGACTGGGCGTTGGAGAGGCGGTGTGGTGGACGGACTGGGTGTTGGAGAGACGATCTGGTAGATGGACTGAGGTTTGGAGAAACAGTCTGGTAGATGGACTGCGGGTTGGAAAGACAGTCAGATAGACGCGTCTTTGGAGAGACCGTCAGATAGACTGGGCATTGGAGAGACGGTCTGGTAGACGGACTGGGCGTTGGAAAGACGGTCTGGTAGACGGACTGGGCGTTGGAGAGACGGTCTGGTAGACGGACTGGGCATTGCAGAGACGGTCTGGTAGACGGACTCGGCATTGGAGAGATGGTCAGATAGACAGACTGGGCGGTTGGAGAGACGGTCTGGTAGATGGACTGGGGGTCGGAGAGACAGTCTGGAAGAATGATTGGAGGGTTGGAGAGATGGCCAGATAGACTGGAGTTGGAGAGTCATTCAGATAGACTGGGCGTTGGAGGGACGGTCAGGCAGACGGACTGCGTGTTGTAAAGATGGTCAGGTAGATGGAATTGGCGTTGGAGAGACGGTCTGGTAGACGGACCGGGCATTGCAGAGACGTTCTGGTAGACCGGCTCAGCATTGGAGAGGCGGTCTGTTAGACGGACTCGGCATTGGTGAGACGGTGAGATAGACAAACTGGGCGGTTGGAGAGATGGTCTGGTAGATGGTCTGCGCGTTGGTGAGACCGTCAGGTAGACGGACTGGGCGTTGGAGAGACGGTCTGGTAGACGGACTGGGCGTTGGAGAGACGGTCTGGTAGACGGACTGAGGGTTGGAGAGACAGTCAAATAGACGGCGCAATGGAGAGACGGTCAAATAGACTGGATGTTGGAGGGACGGTCAGGTAGACGGACTGGGCTTTGGAGAGACTGTCTGGTAGACAGACTGGGCATTGTAGAGATGATCTGTTAGACGGACTGAGGTTTGGAGAGACAGTCTGGTAGACGGACTGTGGGTTGGAAAGAAAGTCAGATAGACGGGTCATTAGAGAGACCGTCAGATAGACTGGGCGTTGGAGAGACAGTCTGGTCGACGGACTGGGCGTTGCAGAGACGGTCTGGTAGATGGACTCGGCATTGGAGAGACGGTCTGGTAGACGGACTCGGCATTGGAGAGACGGTCTGGTAGATGGACTGGGCATTGGAGAGACGGTCTGGTAGACGGACTGAGGGTTGGAGAGACAGTCAAATAGACGGCGCAATGGAGAGACGGTCAAATAGACTGGATGTTGGAGGGACGGTCAGGTAGACGGACTGGGCTTTGGAGAGACTGGTAGACAGACTGGGCATTGGAGAGACGATCTGTTAGAGGGACTGAGGTTTGGAGAGACAGTCTGGTAGACGGACTGTGGGTTGGAAAGAAAGTCAGATAGACGGGTCTTTAGAGAGACCGTCAGATAGACTGGGCGTTGGAGAGACCGTCTGGTAGACGGACAGGGCGTTGGAGAGACAGTCTGGTAGACGGACTGGGCATTGGAGAGACGATCTGTTAGAGGGACTGAGGTTTGGAGAGACAGTCTGGTAGACGGACTGCGGGTTGGAAAGACAGTCAGATAGACGCGTCTTTGGAGAGACCGTCAGATAGACTGGGCATTGGAGAGACGGTCTGGTAGACGGACTGGGCGTTGGAAAGACGGTCTGGTAGACGGACTGGGCGTTGGAGAGACAGTCTGGTAGACGGACTGGGCATTGCAGAGACGGTCTGGTAGACGGACTCGGCATTGGAGAGATGGTCAGATAGACAGACTGGGCGGTTGGAGAGACGGTCTGGTAGATGGACTGAGGGTCGGAGAGACAGTCTGGAAGAATGATTGGGGGGTTGGAGAGATGGCCAGATAGACTGGAGTTGGAGAGTCATTCAGATAGACTGGGCGTTGGAGGGACGGTCAGGCAGACGGACTGCGTGTTGTAAAGATGGTCAGGTAGACGGAATTGGCGTTGGAGAGACGGTCTGGTAGACGGACCGGGCATTGCAGAGACGTTCTGGTAGACCGGCTCAGCGTTGGAGAGGCGGTCTGTTAGACGGACTCGGCATTGGTGAGACGGTGAGATAGACAAACTGGGCGGTTGGAGAGATGGTCTGGTAGATGGTCTGCGCGTTGGTGAGACCGTCAGGTAGACGGACTGGGCGTTGGAGAGACGGTCTGGTAGACGGACTGGGCGTTGGAGAGACGGTCTGGTAGACGGACTGAGGGTTGGAGAGACAGTCAAATAGACGGCGCAATGGAGAGACGGTCAAATAGACTGGATGTTGGAGGGACGGTCAGGTAGACGGACTGGGCTTTGGAGAGACTGTCTGGTAGACAGACTGGGCATTGTAGAGATGATCTGTTAGACGGACTGAGGTTTGGAGAGACAGTCTGGTAGACGGACTGTGGGTTGGAAAGAAAGTCAGATAGACGGGTCATTAGAGAGACCGTCAGATAGACTGGGCGTTGGAGAGACAGTCTGGTCGACGGACTGGGCGTTGCAGAGACGGTCTGGTAGATGGACTCGGCATTGGAGAGACGGTCTGGTAGACGGACTCGGCATTGGAGAGACGGTCTGGTAGATGGACTGGGCATTGGAGAGACGGTCTGGTAGACGGACTGAGGGTTGGAGAGACAGTCAAATAGACGGCGCAATGGAGAGACGGTCAAATAGACTGGATGTTGGAGGGATGGTCAGGTAGACGGACTGGGCTTTGGAGAGACTGTCTGGTAGACAGACTGGGCATTGGAGAGACGATCTGTTAGAGGGACTGAGGTTTGGAGAGACAGTCTGGTAGACGGACTGTGGGTTGGAAAGAAAGTCAGATAGACGGGTCTTTAGAGAGACCGTCAGATAGACTGGGCGTTGGAGAGACAGTCTGGTAGACGGACAGGGCGTTGGAGAGACAGTCTGGTAGACGGACTGGGCGTTGCAGAGACGGTCTGGTAGACGGACTCGGCATTGGAGAGACGGTCTGGTAGACGGACTCGGCATTGGAGAGGCGGTGTGGTAGACGAACTGGGCGTTGGAGAGACGGTCTGGTAGATGGACTGCGCGTTGGAGAGACGGTATGTTAGACGGACTGCACGTTGGAGAAACGGTCAGGTAGACGGACAGGGCGTTGGAGAGATGGTCTGGTAGACGGACTCGGCATTGGAGAGACGGTCAGATAGACAAACTGGGCAGTTGGAGAGATGGTCTGGTAGACGGTCTGCGCGTTGGTGAGACTGTCAGGTAGACGGACTGGGCGTTGGAGAGACGGTCTGGTAGACGGACTGGGGGCCGGAGAGACGGTCTGCTAGATGGACTGGGGGATCCGAGAGACAGTCTGTTAGATGGACTGGGCGTTGGAGAGACGGTCTGGTAGACGGACTGAGGGTTGGAGAGACAGTCAAATAGACGGCGCAATGGAGAGACGGTCAGATAGACTGGGTGATGGAGGGACGGTCAGGTAGACGGACTGGGCTTTGAAGAGACGGTCTGGTAGGCAGACTGGGCATTGGAGAGACGATCTGTTAGACTGGGCATTGGAGAGACAGTCTGGTAGACCGACTGCGCGTTGGAGAAACGGTCAGATAGACAGACAGGGCGTTGGAGAGACGGTCTGGTAGATGGACTGGGCGTTGCAGAGACGGTCTGGTAGACGGACTCAGCATTGGAGAGACGGTCAGATAGACAGACTGGGCGGTTGGAGAGACGGTCTAGTAGACGGAGTGGGAGCTCGGAGAGTAGGTCTGTTAGATGGACTGGCGGGTTGGAGAGACGGTATGGTTGATGGACTGGAGGTCGGAGAGACGGTCAGATGGACGGACTGGGCGTTGGAGAGACAGTCTGGAAGACGGATAGGGGGGTTGGAGAGATGGCCAGATAGACTTGGGGTTGGAGAGATGGCCAGATAGACTGGGGGTTGGAGAGTTGGTCAGATAGACTGGGCGTTGGAGGGACGGTCAGATAGATAGGCTGGGGGGTCGAAGAGACGGACTGGTAGATGAACTGGGGAGTCAGAGAGATGGTCGGGTGAATGGACTGGGCGTTGGAGAGACGTTCAGATAGACTGGGCATTGGAGGGACGGTCAGATAGACGGACTGGGGCGCTTGGAGAAATCGTCTGGTAGACGGACTGGGCGTTGGAGAGACCATCTGATAGACGGACTGGGCTTTGGAGAGGCGGTCTGGTGGACGGACTGGGTGTTGGAGAGACGATCTGGTAGACGGACTGAGGTTTGGAGAAACATTCTGGTAGATGGACTGCCGGTTGGAAAGACTGTCAGATAGACTGGGCATTGGAGAGACAGTCTGGTAGACGGACTGGGCGTTGGAGAGACAGTCTGGTAGACGGACTGGGCATTGGAGAGACAGTCTTGTAGACGGACTGGGTGTTGGAGAGACGGTCTGGTAGACGGACTGGGCGTTGGAGAGACGGTCTGGTAGACGGACTGGGCGTTGCAGAGACGATCTGGTAGACGGACTCGGCATTGGAGTGATGGTCAGATAGACAGACTGGACGGTTGGAGAGACGGTCTGGTAGACGGACTGGGGGTCGGAGAGACAGTCTGGAAGAATGATTGGGGGGTTGGAGAGCTGGCCAGATAGACTGGAGTTGGAGAGTCATTCAGATAGACTGGGCGTTGGAGGGACATTCAGGCAGACGGACTGCACGTTGTAAAGATGGTCAGGTAGACGGAATTGGCGTTGGAGAGACGGTCTGGTAGACGGACTGGGTGTTGGAGAGACAGTCTGGTAGACAGACTGGGCGTTGCAGAGATGGCCAGATGGACTGGGTGTTGGAGAGATGGTTAGATGGACTGAGCGTTGGAGAGACGGTCTGGTAGACCGGCTCAGCGTTGGAGAGATGGTCTGTTAGATGGACTCGGCATTGGTGAGATGGTCAGATAGACAAACTGGGCGGTTGGAGAGATGGTCTGGTAGACGGTCTGCGCGTTGGTGATACCGTCAGGTAGACAGACTGGGCGTTGGAGAGACGGTCTGGTAGACGGACTGGGGGCCGGAGAGACGGTCTGGTAGATGGACTGGGGGATCGGAGAGACAGTCTGTTAGACGGACTGGGCTTTGGAGGGACGGTCTGGTAGACGGACTGGGCTTTGGAGAGACGATCTGTTAGACGGACTGAGGTTTGGAGAGACAGTCTGGTAGACGGACTGTGGGTTGGAAAGACAGTCAGATAGACGGGTCTTTAGAGAGACCGTCAGATAGACTGGGCGTTGGAGAGATAGTCTGGTAGACGGACTGCGCGTTGGAGAAACGGTCAGGTAGACGGACAGGGCGTTGGAGAGATGGACTGGGCGTTGCAGAGACGGTCTGGTAGACGGACAGGGCGTTGGAGAGACGGACTGGGCGTTGCAGAGACGGTCTGGTAGACGGACTGGGCGTTGGAGAGACTGTCTGGTAGACGGACTGCGCGTTGGAGAAACGGTCAGGTAGACGGACAGGGCGTTGGAGAGATGGTCTGGTAGACGGACTCGGCATTGGAGAGACGGTCAGATAGACAAACTGGGCGGTTGGAGAGATGGTCTGGTAGACGGTCTGTGCGTTGGTGAGACCGTCAGGTAGACGGACTGGGCGTTGGAGAGACGGTCTGGTAGACGGACTGGGGGCCGGAGAGACGGTCTGGTAGATGGACTGGGGGATCGGAGAGACAGTCTGTTAGACGGACTGGGCGTTGGAGAGATGGTCTGGTAGACGGACTGAGGGTTGGAGAGACAGTCAAATAGACGGCGCAATGGAGAGACGGTCAGATAGACTGGGTGATGGAGGGACAGTCAGGTAGACGGACTGGGCTTTGAAGAGACGGTCTGGTAGGCAGACTGGGCATTGGAGAGACGATCTGTTAGACAGACTGGGCATTGGAGAGACAGTCTGGTAGACGGACTGCGCGTTGGAGAAACGGTCAGGTAGACGGACAGGGCGTTGGAGAGGTGGTCTGGTGGACGGACTGGGCCTTGGTTGGACTGTCTGGTAGATGGACTGGGGGTTGGAGAGACAGTCAGATAGCCGGGACATTGGAGAAACAATCAGATAGACGGGGCATTGGAGAAATGGTCCGGTAGACGGACTGGGCATTGGAGAGACGGTCAGGTGGACAGACTTGGCGTTGGAGAGACGGTCTGGTAGATGGACTCGGCGTTGGAGTCATGGTCAGATATACAGACTGGGTGGTTGGAGAGACAGTCAGATAGACTGGGTATTGGAGAGATGGTCAGGCAGACGGACTGCGCGTTGGAGAGACGGTCAGGTAGACAGAATTGGCGTTGGAGAGACAGTCTGGTAGACAGACTGGGGGTTGGAGAGACAGTCAAATAGACGGCGCAATGGAGAGATGGTCAAATAGACTGGGCGTTGGAGAGACGATTCATTAGATGGACTGAGGTTTGGAGAGACAGTCTGGTAGATGGACTGCAGGTTGGAAGGACAGTCAGATAGACAGGTCTTTAGATAGACTGGGCATTGGAGAGGCAGTCTGGTAGACGGACTGCGCGTTGGAGAGACGGTCAGGTAGACAGAATTGGCGTTGGAGAGACAGTCTGGTAGACAGACTGGGCGTTGGAGAGACAGTCTGGTAGATAGACTGGGCGTTGGAGAGACAGTCTGGTAGACGGACTGGGCGTTGGAGAGACGGTCTGGTAGACGGACTGGGCGTTGGAGAGACGGTCTGGTAGACGGACTGGGCGTTGGAGAGACAGTCTGGTAGACGGACTGGGCGTTGCAGAGACGGTCTGGTAGACGGACTCGGCATTGGAGAGATGGTCAGATAGACAGACTGGGTGGTTGGAGAGACGGTCTGGTAGACGGACTGGGGGTCGGAGAGACGGTCTGGAAGAATGATTGCGGGGTTGGAGAGATGGCCAGATAGACTGGGGGTTGGAGAGTCATTCAGATAGACTGGGCGTTGGAGGGACGGTCAGGCAGACGGACTGCGCGTTGTAAAGACAGTCAGGTAGACGGAATTGGCGTTGGAGAGACGGTCTGGTAGACGGACTGAGGTTTGGAGAAACAGTCTGGTAGACGGACTGCGGGTTGGAAAGACAGCCAGATAGATGGGTCTTTGGAGAGACCATCAGATTGACTGGGCGTTGGAGAGACTGTCTGGTAGACGGACTGGGCGTTGGAGAGACGGTCTTGTAGACGGACTGGGCGTTGGAGAAACGGTCAGATAGACGGACAGGGCGTTGGAGAGACGGTCTTGTAGACGGACTGGGCGGTGCAGAGATGGTCTGGTAGATGGACTCGGCATTGGAGAGACGGTCAGATAGACCGTCTGGGCGGTTGGAGAGACGGTCTCGTAGACGGACTGGGGGCTCGGAGAGTAGGTCTGTTAAATGGACTGGCGGTTGGAGAGACGTTATGGTTGATGGACTGGAGGTCGGAGAGACGGTCAGATGGACGGACTGGGCGTTGGAGAGACAGTCTGGAAGACGGATTGGGGGGTTGGAGAGATGGCCAGATAGACTTGGCATTGGAGAGACGGTCAGATAGACTGGGCGTTGGAGAGACGTTCAGATAGACTGGGCATTGGAGGGACGGTCAGATAGACAGGCTGGGGGGTCGAAGAGACGGACTGGTAGATGAACTGGGGAGTCAGAGAGACGGTCGGGTGAATGGACTGGGCATTGGAGAGACGTTCAGATAGACTGGGCATTGGAGAGACGGTCAGATAGACGGACTGGGGCGCTTGGAGAAATCGTCTGGTAGACGGACTGGGCGTTGGAGAGACCATCTGGTAGACGGACTGGGCGTTGGAGAGACCATCTGGTAGACGGACTGGGCGTTGGAGAGGCGGTCTGGTGGACGGACTGGGTGTTGGAGAGACGATCTGGTAGACAGACTGAGGTTTGGTGAAACAGTCTGGTAGATGGACTGCCGGTTGGAAAGACTGTCAGATAGACTGGGCATTGGAGAGACAGTCTGGTAGACGGACTGGGCGTTGGAGAGACAGTCTTGTAGACGGACTGGGCGTTGGAGAGACGGTCTGGTAGACGGACTGGGCGTTGGAGAGACGGTCTGGTAGACGGACTGGGCGTTGCAGAGACGATCTGGTAGACGGACTCGGCATTGGAGAGATGGTCAGATAGACAGACTGGACGGTTGGAGAGACGGTCTGGTAGACGGACTGGTGGTCGGAGAGACAGTCTGGAAGAATGATTGGGGGGTTGGAGAGCTGGCCAGATAGACTGGAGTTGGAGAGTCATTCAGATAGACTGGGCGTTGGAGGGACGATCAGGCAGACGGACTGCACGTTGTAAAGTTGGTCAGGTAGACGGAATTGGCGTTGGAGAGACGGTCTGGTAGACGGACTGGGTGTTGGAGAGACAGTCTGGTAGACGGACTGGGGGCCGGAGAGACGGTCTGGTAGATGGACTGGGGGCTCGGAGAGACAGTCTGTTAGACGGACTGGGCGTTGGAGAGACGGTCTGGTAGACGGACTGGGCTTTGGAGAGACGATCTGTTAGACGGACTGAGGTTTGGAGAGACAGTCTGGTAGACGGACTGTGGGTTGGAAAGACAGTCAGATAGACGGGTCTTTAGAGAGACCGTCAGATAGACTGGGCGTTGGAGAGACAGTCTGGTAGACGGACTGCGTGTTGGAGAAATGGTCAGGTAGACGGACAGGGCGTTGGAGAGACGGACTGGGCGTTGCAGAGACGGTCTGGTAGACGGACTGGGCGTTGGAGAGACGGTCTGGTAGACGGACTGCACGTTGGAGAGAGAGTCAGGTGGACAGACTTGGCGTTGGAGAGACGGTCTGGTAGATGGACTCGGCGTTGGAGTCATGGTCATATATACAGACTGGGTGGTTGGAGAGACAGTCAGATAGACTGGGTATTGGAGAGATGGTCAGGCAGACGGACTGCGCGTTGGAGAGACGGTCAGGTAGACAGAATTGGCGTTGGAGAGACAGTCTGGTAGATAGACTGGGCGTTGGAGAGACAGTCTGGTAGACAGACTGGGCGTTGGAGAGACAGTCTGGTAGACGGACTGGGCGTTGGAGAGACGGTCTGTTAGACGGACTGGGCGTTGGAGAGACAGTCTGGTAGACGGACTGGGCGTTGCAGAGACGGTATGGTAGACGGACTGGGCGTTGCAGAGACGGTCTGGTAGACGGACTCGGCATTGGAGAGATGGTCAGATAGACAGACTGGGTGGTTGGAGAGACGGTCTGGTAGACGGACTGGGGGTCGGAGAGACGGTCTGGAAGAATGATTGCGGGGTTGGATAGATGGCCAGATAGACTGGGGGTTGGAGAGTCATTCAGATAGACTGGGCGTTGGAGGGACGGTCAGGCAGACGGACTGCGCGTTGTAAAGACGGTCAGGTAGACAGAATTGGCGTTGGAGAGACGGTCTGGTAGACGGACTGAGGTTTGGAGAAACAGTCTGGTAGACGGACTGCGGGTTGGAAAGACAGCCAGATAGATGGGTCTTTGGAGAGACCGTCAGATAGACTGGGCGTTGGAGAGACTGTCTGGTAGACGGACTGGCCGTTGGAGAGACGGTCTGGTAGACGGACTGGGCGTTGGATAAACGGTCAGATAGACGGACAGGGCGTTGGAGAGACGGTCTTGTAGACGGACTGGGCATTGCAGAGATGGTCTGGTAGATGGACTCGGCATTGGAGAGACGGTCAGATAGACCGTCTGGGCGGTTGCAGAGACGGTCTAGTAGATGGACTGGGGGCTCGGAGAGTAGGTCTGTTAGATGGACTGGCGGTTGGAGAGATGGTATGGTTGATGGACTGGAGGTCGGAGAGACGGTCAGATGGACGGACTGGGCGTTGGAGAGACAGTCTGGAAGACGGATTGGGGGGTTGGAGAGATGGCCAGATAGACTTGGCGTTGGAGAGACGGTCAGATAGACTTGGCGTTGGAGAGACGGTCAGATAGACTGGGCGTTGGAGAGACGTTCAGATAGACTGGGCATTGGAGGGACGGTCAGATAGACGGACTGGGGGGGTTGGAGAGACCGTCTGGTAGACGGACTGGGCGTTGGAGAGACCATCTGGTAGACGGACTGGGCGTTGGAGAGACCATCTGGTAGACGGACTGGGCGTTGGAGAGGCGGTCTGGTGGATGGACTGGGTGTTGGAGAGACGATCTGGTAGATGGACTGAGGTTTGGAGAAACAGTCTGGTAGATGGACTGCCGGTTGGAAAGACAGTCAGATAGACGCGTCTTTGGAGTGACCGTCAGATAGACTGGGCATTGGAGAGACAGTTTGGTAGACGGACTGGGCGTTGGAGAGACAGTCAGATAGATGGGTCTTTGGAGAGACCGTCAGAGAGACTGGGTGTTGGAGAGACAGTCTGGTAGACGGACTGGGCGTTGCAGAGACGGTCTGGTAGACGGACTCGGCATTGGAGAGACGGTCTGGTAGACGGACTAGGCGTTGGAGAGACGGTCTGGTAGATGGACTGCGCGTTGGAGAGACGGTATGGTAGACGGACTGCGCGTTGGAGAAACGGTCAGGTAGACGGACAGGGCGTTGGAGAGATGGTCTGGTAGACGGACTCGGCATTGGAGAGACGGTCAGATAGACAAACTGGGCGGTTGGAGAGACTGTCTGGTAGACGGACTGGGCGTTGGAGAGACGGTCTGGTAGACGGACTGGGCGTTGGAGAAACGGTCAGATAGACGGACAGGGCGTTGGAGAGACGGTCTTGTAGACGGACTGGGCGTTGCAGAGATGGTCTGGTAGATGGACTCGGCATTGGAGAGACGGTCAGATAGACCGTCTGGGCGGTTGGAGAGACGGTCTAGTAGACGGACTGGGGGCTCGGAGAGTAGGTCTGTTAGATGGACTGGCGGGTTGGAGAGACGGTATGGTTGATGGACTGGAGGTCGGAGAGACGGTCAGATGGACGGACTGGACGTTGGAGAGACAGTCTGGAAGACGGATTGGGGGGTTGGAGAGATGGCCAGATAGACTGGGCGTTGGAGAGACGGTCAGATAGACTGGGCGTTGGAGAGACGTTCAGATAGACTGGGCATTGGAGGGACGGTCAGATAGATGGACTGGGGGGGTTGGAGTGACCGTCTGGTAGACGGACTGGGCGTTGCAGAGACCATCTGGTAGACGGACTGGGCGTTGGAGAGGCGGTCTGGTAGACGTACTGAGGTTTGGAGAAACAGTCTGGTAGATGGACTGCCGGTTGGAAAGTCAGTCAGATAGACGCGTCTTTGGAGACACCGTCAGATAGACTGGGCATTGGAGAGACAGTCTGGTAGACGGACTGGGCGTTGGAGAGACGGTCTGGTAGACGGACTGGGCGTTGGAGAGACGGTCTGGTAGACGGACTGGGCATTGCAGAGACGGTCTGGTAGACGGACTGGGCGTTGCAGAGACGGTCTGGTAGACGGACTCGGCATTGGAGAGATGGTCAGATAGACAGACTGGGTGGTTGGAGAGACGGTCTGGTAGACGGACTGGGGGTCGGAGAGACGGTCTGGAAGAATGATTGCGGGGTTGGATAGATGGCCAGATAGACTGGGGGTTGGAGAGTCATTCAGATAGACTGGGCGTTGGAGGGACGGTCAGGCAGACGGACTGCGCGTTGTAAAGACGGTCAGGTAGACAGAATTGGCGTTGGAGAGACGGTCTGGTAGACGGACTGAGGTTTGGAGAAACAGTCTGGTAGACGGACTGCGGGTTGGAAAGACAGCCAGATAGATGGGTCTTTGGAGAGACCGTCAGATAGACTGGGCGTTGGAGAGACTGTCTGGTAGACGGACTGGCCGTTGGAGAGACGGTCTGGTAGACGGACTGGGCGTTGGATAAACGGTCAGATAGACGGACAGGGCGTTGGAGAGACGGTCTTGTAGACGGACTGGGCATTGCAGAGATGGTCTGGTAGATGGACTCGGCATTGGAGAGACGGTCAGATAGACCGTCTGGGCGGTTGCAGAGACGGTCTAGTAGATGGACTGGGGGCTCGGAGAGTAGGTCTGTTAGATGGACTGGCGGTTGGAGAGATGGTATGGTTGATGGACTGGAGGTCGGAGAGACGGTCAGATGGACGGACTGGGCGTTGGAGAGACAGTCTGGAAGACGGATTGGGGGGTTGGAGAGATGGCCAGATAGACTTGGCGTTGGAGAGACGGTCAGATAGACTTGGCGTTGGAGAGACGGTCAGATAGACTGGGCGTTGGAGAGACGTTCAGATAGACTGGGCATTGGAGGGACGGTCAGATAGACGGACTGGGGGGGTTGGAGAGACCGTCTGGTAGACGGACTGGGCGTTGGAGAGACCATCTGGTAGACGGACTGGGCGTTGGAGAGACCATCTGGTAGACGGACTGGGCGTTGGAGAGGCGGTCTGGTGGATGGACTGGGTGTTGGAGAGACGATCTGGTAGATGGACTGAGGTTTGGAGAAACAGTCTGGTAGATGGACTGCCGGTTGGAAAGACAGTCAGATAGACGCGTCTTTGGAGTGACCGTCAGATAGACTGGGCATTGGAGAGACAGTTTGGTAGACGGACTGGGCGTTGGAGAGACAGTCAGATAGATGGGTCTTTGGAGAGACCGTCAGAGAGACTGGGTGTTGGAGAGACAGTCTGGTAGACGGACTGGGCGTTGCAGAGACGGTCTGGTAGACGGACTCGGCATTGGAGAGACGGTCTGGTAGACGGACTAGGCGTTGGAGAGACGGTCTGGTAGATGGACTGCGCGTTGGAGAGACGGTATGGTAGACGGACTGCGCGTTGGAGAAACGGTCAGGTAGACGGACAGGGCGTTGGAGAGATGGTCTGGTAGACGGACTCGGCATTGGAGAGACGGTCAGATAGACAAACTGGGCGGTTGGAGAGACTGTCTGGTAGACGGACTGGGCGTTGGAGAGACGGTCTGGTAGACGGACTGGGCGTTGGAGAAACGGTCAGATAGACGGACAGGGCGTTGGAGAGACGGTCTTGTAGACGGACTGGGCGTTGCAGAGATGGTCTGGTAGATGGACTCGGCATTGGAGAGACGGTCAGATAGACCGTCTGGGCGGTTGGAGAGACGGTCTAGTAGACGGACTGGGGGCTCGGAGAGTAGGTCTGTTAGATGGACTGGCGGGTTGGAGAGACGGTATGGTTGATGGACTGGAGGTCGGAGAGACGGTCAGATGGACGGACTGGACGTTGGAGAGACAGTCTGGAAGACGGATTGGGGGGTTGGAGAGATGGCCAGATAGACTGGGCGTTGGAGAGACGGTCAGATAGACTGGGCGTTGGAGAGACGTTCAGATAGACTGGGCATTGGAGGGACGGTCAGATAGATGGACTGGGGGGGTTGGAGTGACCGTCTGGTAGACGGACTGGGCGTTGCAGAGACCATCTGGTAGACGGACTGGGCGTTGGAGAGGCGGTCTGGTAGACGTACTGAGGTTTGGAGAAACAGTCTGGTAGATGGACTGCCGGTTGGAAAGTCAGTCAGATAGACGCGTCTTTGGAGACACCGTCAGATAGACTGGGCATTGGAGAGACAGTCTGGTAGACGGACTGGGCGTTGGAGAGACGGTCTGGTAGACGGACTGGGCGTTGGAGAGACGGTCTGGTAGACGGACTGGGCATTGCAGAGACGGTCTGGTAGACGGACTCGGCATTGGAGAGGTGGTCAGATAGACAGACTGGGCGGTTGGAGAGACGGTCTGGTAGACGGACTGGGGGTCGGAGAGACAGTCTGGAAGAATGATTGGGGGGTTGGAGAGATGGCCAGATAGACTGGAGTTGGAGAGTCATTCAGATAGACTGGGCGTTGGAGGGACGGTCAGGCAGACAGACTGCGCGTTGTAAAGATGGTCAGGTAGACGGAATTGGCGTTGGAGAGACGGTCTGGTAGACGGACTGGGTGTTGGAGAGACAGTCTGGTAGACAGACTGGGTGTTGCAGAGATGGCCAGATAGACTGGGTGTTGGAGAGATGGTTAGATAGACTGAGCGTTGGAGAGACGGTCTGGTAGACGGACCGGGCATTGCAGAGACGTTCTGGTAGACCGGCTCAGCGTTGGAGAGGCGGTCTGTTAGACGGACTTGGCATTGGTGAGACGGTCAGATAGACAAACTGGGCGGTTGGAGAGATGGTCTGGTAGACGGTCTGCGTGTTGGTGAGACCGTCAGGTATACGGATTGGGCGTTGGAGAGACGGTCTGGTAGACGGACTGGGGGCCGGAGAGACGGTCTGGTAGATGGACTGGGGACTCGGAGAGACAGTCTGTTAGACGGACTGGGCGTTGGAGAGATGGTCTGGTTTACGGACTGAGGGTTGGAGAGACAGTCAAATAGACGGCGCAATGGAGAGACGTCAAATAGACTGGATGTTGAAGGGACGGTCAGGTAGACGGACTGGGCTTTGGAGAGACTGTCTGGTAGACAGACTGGGCGTTGGAGAGACGATCTGTTAGACGGACTGAGGTTTAGAGAGACAGTCTGGTAGACGGACTGGGTGTTGGAGAGACAGTCTGGTAGACAGACTGGGCGTTGCAGAGATGGCCAGATAGACTGGGTGTTGGAGAAATGGTTAGATAGACTGAGCGTTGGAGAGACGGTCTGGTAGACGGACCGGGCATTGCAGAGACGTTCTGGTAGACCGGCTCAGCGTTGGAGAGGCGGTCTGTTAGACGGACTCGGCATTGGTGAGACGGTCAGATAGACAGACTGGGCGGTTGGAGAGATGGTCTGGTAGACGGTCTGCGCGTTGGTGAGACCGTCAGGTAGACGGACTGGGCGTTGGAGAGACGGTCTGGTAGACGGACTGGGGGCCGGAGAGACGGTCTGGTAGATGGACTGGGGGCTCGGAGAGACAGTCTGTTAGACGGACTGGGGGCTCGGAGAGACAGTCTGTTGGACGGACTGGGCGTTGGAGAGACGGTCTGGTAGACGGACGGAGGGTTGGAGAGACAGTCAAATAGACGGCGCAATGGAGAGACGGTCAAATAGATTGGATGTTGGAGGGACGGTCAGGTAGACGGACTGGGCTTTGGAGAGACTGTCTGGTAGACAGACTGGGCATTGGAGAGACGATCTGTTAGACGGACTGAGGTCTGGAGAGACAGTCTGGTAGACGGACTGCGGGTTGGAAAGAAAGTCAGATAGACGGGTCTTTAGAGAGACCGTCAGATAGACTGGGCGTTGGAGAGACAGTCTGGCAGACGGACTGCGTGTTGGAGAAACCGTCAGGTAGATGGACAGGGCGTTGGAGAGACAGTCTGGTAGACGGACTGGGTGTTGCAGAGACGGTCTGGTAGACGGACTGGGCGTTGGAGAGACAGTCTAGTAGACGGACTGCGGTTTGGAGAAACAGTCTGGTAGACGGACTGCTGGTTGGAAAGACAGTCAGATAGACGGGTCTTTGGAGAGACCGTCAGATAGACTGGGTGGTGGAGAGACAGTCTGGTAGACGGACTGGGCGTTGCAGAGACGGTCTGGTAGACGGACTGGGCATTGGAGAGACGGTCTGGTAGTCGGACTGAGCGTTGGAGAGACGGTCTGGTAGATGGACTGCGCGTTGGAGAGACGGTATGGTAGACGGACAGGGTGTTGGAGAGATGGTCTGGTAGACGGACTCGGCATTGGAGAGACGGTCAGATAGACAAACTGGGCGGTTGGAGAGATGGTCTGGTAGACGGTCTGCGCGTTGGTGAGACCGTCAGGTAGACGGACTGGGCGTTGGAGAGACGGTCTGGTAGACGGACTGGGGGCCGGAGAGACGGTCTGGTAGATGGACTGGGGGATCGGAGAGACCGTCTGTTAGACGGACTGGGCGTTGGAGAGGCGGTCTGGTAGACGGACTGAGGGTTGTAGAGACAGTCAAATAGACGGCGCAATGGAGAGACGGTCAGATAGACTGGGTGATGGAGGGACGGTCAGGTAGACGGACTGGGCTTTGGAGAGACAGTCTGGTAGGCAGACTGGGCGTTGGAGAAACGGTCAGATAGACGGACAGGGCGTTGGAGAGACGGTCTGGTAGACGGACTGGGCGTTGCAGAGACGGTCTGGTAGACGGACTCAGCATTGGAGAGACGGTCAGATAGACAGACTGGGCGGTTGGAGAGACGGTCTAGTAGACGGACTGGGGGCTCGGAGAGTAGGTCTGTTAGATGGACTGGCGGGTTGGAGAGACGGTATGGTTGATGGACTGGGGGTCGGAGAGACGGTCAGATGGACGGACTGGGCGTTGGAGAGTCAGTCTGGAAGACGGATAGTGGGGTTGGAGAGATGGCCAGATAGACTTGGGGTTGGAGAGATGGCCAGATAGACTGGGGGTTGGAGAGTTGGTCAGATAGACTGGGCGTTGGAGGGACGGTCAGATAGACAGGCTGGGGGGTCGAAGAGACGGACTGGTAGATGAACTGGGGAGTCAGAGAGACGGTCGGGTGAATGGACTGGGCGTTGGAGAGACGTTCAGATAGACTGGGCATTGGAGGGACGGTCAGATAGACGGACTGGGGCGGTTGGAGAAATCGTCTGGTAGACGGACTGGGCGTTGGAGAGACCATCTGGTAGACGGACTGGGCATTGGAGAGGTGGTCTGGTGGACGGACTGGGTGTTGGAGAGACGATCTGGTAGACGGACTGAGGTTTGGAGAAACAGTCTGGTAGATGGACTGCCGGTTGGAAAGACTGTCAGATAGACTGGGCATTGGAGAGACAGTCTGGTAGACGGATTGGGCATTGGAGAGACGGTCTGGTAGACGGACTGGGCGTTGGGGAGACGGTCTGGTAGACGGACTGGGCGTTGCAGAGACGATCTGGTAGACGGACTCGGCATTGGAGAGATGGTCAGATAGACAGACTGGACGGTTGGAGAGACAGTCTGGTAGACGGACTGGGGGCCGGAGAGACAGTCTGGAAGAATGATTGGGGGGTTGGAGAGATGGCCAGATAGACTGGAGTTGGAGAGTCATTCAGATAGACTGGGCGTTGGAGGGATGATCAGGCAGACTGACTGCACGTTGTAAAGATGGTCAGGTAGACGGAATTGGCGTTGGAGAGACGGTCTAGTAGACGGACTGGGTGTTGGAGAGACAGTCTGGTAGACAGACTGGGCGTTGCAGAGATGGCCAGATGGACTGGGTGTTGGAGAGATGGTTAGATAGACTGAGCGTTGGAGAGACGGTCTGGTAGATGGACTCGGCATTGGTGAGACGGTCAGATAGACAAACTGGGCGGTTGGAGAGATGGTCTGGTAGACGGTCTGCGCGTTGGTGATACCGTCAGGTAGACAGACTGGGCGTTGGAGAGACGGTCTGGTAGACGGACTGGGCGTTGGGGAGACGGTCTGGTAGACGGACTGGGCGTTGCAGAGACGATCTGGTAGACGGACTCGGCATTGGAGAGATGGTCAGATAGACAGACTGGACGGTTGGAGAGACGGTCTGGTAGACAGACTGGGGGCCGGAGAGACAGTCTGGAAGAATGATTGGGGGGTTGGAGAGATGGCCAGATAGACTGGAGTTGGAGAGTCATTCAGATAGACTGGGCGTTGGAGGGACGATCAGGCAGACTGACTGCACGTTGTAAAGATGGTCAGGTAGACGGAATTGGCGTTGGAGAGACGGTCTGGTAGACGGACTGGGTGTTGGAGAGACAGTCTGGTAGACAGACTGGGCGTCGCAGAGTTGGCCAGATGGACTGGGTGTTGGAGAGATGGTTAGATAGACTGAGCGTTGGAGAGACGGTCTGGTAGACGGACCGGGCATTGCAGAGACGTTCTGGTAGACCGGCTCAGCGTTGGAGAGATGGTCTGTTAGATGGACTCGGCATTGGTGAGACGGTCAGATAGACAAACTGGGCGGTTGGAGAGATGGTCTGGTAGACGGTCTGCGCGTTGGTGATACCGTCAGGTAGACAGACTGGGCGTTGGAGAGATGGTCTGGTAGACGGACTGGGGGCCGGAGAGACGGTCTGGTAGATGGACTGGGGGCTCGGAGAGACAGTCTGTTAGACGGACTGGGCGTTGGAGAGACGGTCTGGTAGACGGACTGAGGGTTGGAGAGACAGTCAAATAGACGGCGCAATGGAGAGACGGTCAGATAGACTGGGTGTTGGAGGGACGGTCAGGTAGACGGACTGGGCTTTGGAGAGACGATCTGTTAGACGGACTGAGGTTTGGAGAGACAGTCTGGTAGACGGACTGTGGGTTGGAAAGACAGTCAGATAGACGGGTCTTTAGAGAGACCGTCAGATAGACTGGGCGTTGGAGAGACAGTCTGGTAGACGGACTGCGCGTTGGAGAAACGGTCAGGTAGACGGACAGGGCATTGGAGAGACGGACTGTGCGTTGCAGAGACGGTCTGGTAGACGGACTGGGCGTTGGAGAGACGGTCTGGTAGACGGACTGCGCGTTGGAGAGACGGTATGGTAGACGGACTGCGCGTTGGAGAAACGGTCAGGTAGACGGACAGGGCGTTGGAGAGATGGTCTGGTAGACGGACTCGGCATTGGAGAGACGGTCAGATAGACAAACTGGGCGGTTGGAGAGATGGTCTGGTTGACGGTCTGCGCGTTGGTGAGACCGTCAGGTAGACGGACTGGGCGTTGGTGAGACCGTCAGGTAGACGGACTGGGCGTTGGAGAGACGGTCTGGTAGACGGACTGGGGGCCGGAGAGACGGTCTGGTAGATGGACTGGGGGATCGGAGAGACAGTCTGTTAGACGGACTGGGTGTTGGAGAGACGGTCTGGTAGACGGACTGAAGGTTGGAGAGACAGTCAAATAGACGGCGCAATGGAGAGACGGTCAGATAGACTGGGTGATGGAGGGACGGTCAGGTAGACGGACTGGGCTTTGAAGAGACGGTCTGGTAGGCAGACTGGGCATTGGAGAGACGATCTGTTAGACAGACTGGGCATTGGAAAGACAGTCTGGTAGACGGACTGCGCGTTGGAGAAACGGTCAGGTAGACGGACAGGGCGTTGGAGAGACGGTCTGGTAGACGGACTGGGCGTTGCAGAGACGGTCTGGTAGACGACTCGGCATTGGAGAGACGGTCAGATAGACAGACTGGGCGGTTGGAGAGACAGTCTAGTAGACGGACTGGGGGCTTGGAGAGTAGGTCTGTTAGACGGATTGGCGGGTTGGAGAGACGGTCTGGTTGACGGACTGGGGGTTGGAGAGACGGTCAGATGGACGGACTGGGCGTTGGAGAGACAGTCTGGAAGACCGATTGGGGGGTTGGAGAGATGGCCAGATAGACTGGGGTTTGGAGAGATGGCCAGATAGACTGGGGGTTGGAGAGTCGGTCAGATAGACTGGGCGTTGGAGGGACGGTCAGATAGACAGGCTGGGGGGTCGGAGAGACCGTCTGGTAGACGGACGGGGCATTGGAGAGGTGGTCTGTTGGACGGACTGGGCCTTGGTTGGACTGTCTAGTAGATGGACTGGGGGTTGGAGAGACTGTCAGGTAGACAGACTTGGCGTTGGAGAGACGGTCTGGTAGATGGACTGAGGTTTGGAGAAACAGTCTGGCAGATGGACTGCCGGTTGGAAAGACTGTCAGATAGACTGGGCATTGGAGAGACAGTCTGGTAGACGGACTGGGCGTTGGAGAGACAGTCTTGTAGACGGACTGGGCATTGGAGAGACGGTCTGGTAGACGGACTGGGCGTTGGAGAGACGGTCTGGTAGACGGACTGGGCGTTGCAGAGACGATCTGGTAGACGGACTCGGCATTGGAAAGATGGTCAGCTAGACAGACTGGACGGTTGGAGAGACGGTCTGGTAGATGGACTGGGGGTCGGAGAGACAGTCTGGAAGAATGATTGGGGGGTTGGAGAGATGGCCAGATGGACTGGAGTTGGAGAGTCATTCAGATAGACTGGGCGTTGGAGGGACGATCAGGCAGACGGACTGCACTTTGTAAATATGGTCAGGTAGACGGAATTGGCGTTGGAGAGACGGTCTGGTAGACGGACTGGGTGTTGGAGAGACAGTCTGGTAGACAGACTGGGCGTTGCAGAGATGGCCAGATGGACTGGGTGTTGGAGAGATGGTTAGATAGACTGAGCGTTGGAGAGACGGTCTGGTAGACGGACCGGGCATTGCAGAGACGTTCTGGTAGACCGGCTCAGCGTTGGAGAGATGGTCTGTTAGATGGACTCGGCATTGGTGAGACGGTCAGATAGACAAACTGGGCGGTTGGAGAGATGGTCTGGTAGACGGACTGGGGGCCGGAGAGACGGTCTGGTAGATGGACTGGGGGCTCGGAGAGACAGTCTGTTAGACGGACTGGGCGTTGGAGAGACGGTCTGGTAGACGGACTGGGCGTTGGGGAGACTGTCTGGTGGACGGACTGGGCCTTGGTTGGACTGTCTGGTAGATGGACTGGGGGTTGGAGAGACAGTCAGACAGCCGGGACATTGGAGAAACAATCAGATAGACGGCGCATTGGAGAAATGGTCCGGTAGACGGGCTGGGCATTGGAGAGACTGTCAAGTAGACAGACTTGGCGTTGGAGAGACGGTCTGGTAGATGGACTGAGGTTTGGAGAAACAGTCTGGTAGATGGACTGCCGGTTGGAAAGACTGTCAGATAGACTGGGCATTGGAGAGACAGTCTGGTAGACGGACTGGGCGTTGGAGAGACAGTCTGGTAGACGGACTGGGCGTTGGAGAGACAGTCTTGTAGACGGACTGGGCGTTGGAGAGACGGTCTGGTAGACGGACTGGGCGTTGGAGAGACGGTCTGGTAGACGGACTGGGCGTTGCAGAGACGATCTGGTAGACGGACTCGGCATTGGAGAGATGGTCAGATAGAGAGACTGGACTGTTGGAGAGACGGTCTGGTAGACGGACTGGGGGTCGGAGAGACAGTCTGGAAGAATGATTGGGGGGTTGGAGAGATGGCCAGATGGACTGGAGTTGGAGAGTCATTCAGATAGACTGGGCGTTGGAGGGACGATCAGGCAGACGGACTGCACTTTGTAAATATGGTCAGGTAGACGGAATTGGCGTTGGAGAGACGGTCTGGTAGACGGACTGGGTGTTGGAGAGACAGTCTGGTAGACAGACTGGGCGTTGCAGAGATGGCCAGATGGACTGGGTGTTGGAGAGATGGTTAGATAGACTGAGCGTTGGAGAGACGGTCTGGTAGACGGACCGGGCATTGCAGAGACATTCTGGTAGACCGGCTCAGCGTTGGAGAGATGGTCTGTTAGATGGACTCGGCATTGGTGAGACGGTCAGATAGACAAACTGGGCGGTTGGAGAGATGGTCTGGTAGACGGACTGGGGGCCGGAGAGACGGTCTGGTAGATGGACTGGGGGCTCGGAGAGACAGTCTGTTAGACGGACTGGGCGTTGGAGAGACGGTCTGGTAGACGGACTGGGCGTTGGGGAGACTGTCTGGTGGACGGACTGGGCCTTGGTTGGACTGTCTGGTAGATGGACTGGGGGTTGGAGAGACAGTCAGACAGCCGGGACATTGGAGAAACAATCAGATAGACGGCGCATTGGAGAAATGGTCCGGTAGACGGGCTGGGCATTGGAGAGACTGTCAAGTAGACAGACTTGGCGTTGGAGAGACGGTCTGGTAGATGGACTGAGGTTTGGAGAAACAGTCTGGTAGATGGACTGCCGGTTGGAAAGACTGTCAGATAGACTGGGCATTGGAGAGACAGTCTGGTAGACGGACTGGGCGTTGGAGAGACAGTCTGGTAGACGGACTGGGCGTTGGAGAGACAGTCTTGTAGACGGACTGGGCGTTGGAGAGACGGTCTGGTAGACGGACTGGGCGTTGGAGAGACGGTCTGGTAGACGGACTGGGCGTTGCAGAGACGATCTGGTAGACGGACTCGGCATTGGAGAGATGGTCAGATAGAGAGACTGGACTGTTGGAGAGACGGTCTGGTAGACGGACTGGGGGTCGGAGAGACAGTCTGGAAGAATGATTGGGGGGTTGGAGAGATGGCCAGATGGACTGGAGTTGGAGAGTCATTCAGATAGACTGGGCGTTGGAGGGACGATCAGGCAGACGGACTGCACTTTGTAAATATGGTCAGGTAGACGGAATTGGCGTTGGAGAGACGGTCTGGTAGACGGACTGGGTGTTGGAGAGACAGTCTGGTAGACAGACTGGGCGTTGCAGAGATGGCCAGATGGACTGGGTGTTGGAGAGATGGTTAGATAGACTGAGCGTTGGAGAGACGGTCTGGTAGACGGACCGGGCATTGCAGAGACATTCTGGTAGACCGGCTCAGCGTTGGAGAGATGGTCTGTTAGATGGACTCGGCATTGGTGAGACGGTCAGATAGACAAACTGGGCGATTGGAGAGATGGTCTGGTAGACGGACTGGGGGCCGGAGAGACGGTCTGGTAGATGGACTGGGGGCTCGGAGAGACAGTCTGTTAGACGGACTGGGCGTTGGAGAGACGGTCTGGTAGACGGACTGAGGGTTGGAGAGACAGTCAAATAGACGGCGCAATGGAGAGACGGTCAGATAGACTGGGTGTTGGAGGGACGGTCAGGTAGACGGACTGGGCTTTGGAGAGACGATCTGTTAGACAGACTGAGGTTTGGAGAGACAGTCTGGTAGACGGACTGTGGGTTGGAAAGACAGTCAGATAGACGGGTCTTTGGAGAGACCGTCAGATAGACTGGGCGTTGGAGAGACAGTCTGGTAGACGGACTGCGCGTTGGAGAAACGGTCAGGTAGACGGACAGGGCGTTGGAGAGACGGACTGGGCGTTGTAGAGACGGTCTGGTAGACGGACTGGGCGTTGGAGAGATGGTCTGGTAGACGGACTGCGTGTTGGAGAGACGGTATGGTAGACTGCGCGTTGGAGAAATGGTCAGGTAGACGGACAGGGCGTTGGAGAGATGGTCTGGTAGACGGACTCGGCATTGGAGAGACGGTCAGATAGACAAACTGGGTGGTTGGAGAGATGGTCTGGTAGACGGTCTGCGCGTTGGTGAGACCGTCAGGTAGACGGACTGGGCGTTGGAGAGATGGACTGGGGGCCGGAGAGACGGTCTGGTAGATGGACTGGGGGATCGGAGAGACAGTCTGTTAGACGGACTGGGCGTTGGAGAGACGGTCTGGTAGACGGACTGAGGGTTGGAGAGACAGTCAAATAGACGGCGCAAGGGAGAGATGGTCAGATAGACTGGGTGATGGAGGGACGGTCAGGTAGACGGAGTGGGCTTTGAAGAGACGGTCTGGTAGGCAGACTGGGCATTGGAGAGACGATCTGTTAGACAGACTGGGCATTGGAGAGACAGTCTGGTAGACGGACTGCGCGTTGGAGAAACGGTCAGGTAGACGGACAGGGCGTTGGAGAGACGGTCTGGTAGACGGACTGGGCGTTGCAGAGACGGTCTGGTAGACGACTCGGCATTGGAGAGACGGTCAGATAGACAGACTGGTCGGTTGGAGAGACAGTCTAGTAGACGGACTGGGGGCTTGGAGAGTAGGTCTGTTAGATGGATTGGCAGGTTGGAGAGACGGTCTGGTTGACGGACTGGGGGTCGGAGAGACGGTCAGATGGACGGACTGGGCATTGGAGAGACAGTCTGGAAGACCGATTGGGGGGTTGGAGAGATGGCCAGATAGACTGGGGGTTGGAGAGATGGCCAGATAGACTGGGGGTTGGAGAGTCGGTCAGATAGACTGGGCGTTGGAGGGACGGTCAGATAGACAGGCCGGGGGGTCGGAGAGACCGTCTGGTAGATGGACTGGGTATTGGAGAGGTGGTCTGGTGGACGGACTGGGCCTTGGTTGGACTGTCTGGTAGATGGACTGGGGGTTGGAGAGACAGTCAGATAGCCGGGACATTGGAGAAACAATCAGATAGACGGGGCATTGGAGAAATGGTCCGGTAGACAGACTTGGCGTTGGAGAGACGGTCTGGTAGATGGACTCGGCGTTGGAGTCATGGTCAGATATACAGACTGGGTGGTTGTAGGGACAGTCAGATAGACTGGGTATTGGAGAGATGGTCAGGCAGACGGACTGCGCGTTGGAGAGACGGTCAGGTAGACAGAATTGGCATTGGAGAGACAGTCTGGTAGACAGACTGGGGGTTGGAGAGGCAGTCAAATAGACGGCGCATTGGAGAGATGGTCAGATAGATTGGGCGGTTGGAGTGACAGTCTAGTAGACGGACTGGGGGCTCGGAGAGTAGGTCTGTTAGATGGACTGGCGGGTTGGAGAGACGGTCTGGTAGACGGACTGAGGGTCGGAAAGATGGTCAGGTGGACGAACTGGGCATTGGAGAGACAGTCTAGTAGACGTACTGGAGGTTGGAGAGGCAGTCAGATAGGCGTGGCATTTGAGAGACGGTCAGATAGACTGGGCGTTGGAGAGACTGTCAGGCAGACTGACTGGGCATTCGAGGGACCCTCTGGTAGACGGACTGGGCGTTGGTGAGACGGTCTGTTCGACGGACTGGGGGGTTGGAGAGATGGTCCGATAGATGGGCTGGGCGTTGGAGAGACAGTCTGATAGACGGACTGGGTATTGGAAGAACTGTCTGGTAGACGGACTGAAGCAATGGAGAGACGGTTTGGTAGATGGACTGGGCGTTGGAGAGACGGTCTGGTAGACGAATTGGGAGTTGGAGAGACAGAAAGATAGACGGGGCATTGGAGAGATGGTCAGATAGACTGGGCGTTGCAGAGACGTTCAGGTAGACGGATTGGGTGTTGGAGAGACGGTCAGGTAGACGGATGGGCATTGGAGAGACGGTCAGGTAGACGAGCTGGTCATTGGAGAGACAGTCTGGTAGACGTACTGGAGGTTGGAGAGGCAGTCAGGTAGGTGGAGCATTGGAGAGACGGTCAGATAGACTGGGCGTTGGAGAGACGGCCTGGTAGACGGACTGGGCGTTGGAGAGACGGTCTGGTAGAAGGACTGGAGGTTGGAGAGGCCGTCAGATAGACTGGGCGTTGGAGAGACGTTCAGATAGACTGGGCGTTGGAGGGATGGTCAGTTAGACGGACTGGGTGGGTTGGAGAGACAGTCTGGTAGACGGACTAGGGCATTGGAGAGACCGTCTGGTAGAAGGACTGGGCGTTGGAGAGATGGTCTGGTAGACGGACTGGGGGGGTGGGTTCGGAGAGACGGTCTGGTAGACGGACTAGGGGGGTCGGAGAGACGGTCTGGTAGACGGACTGGGGGTGTCAGAGAGATGGTCTTGTTGACGGACTGGGGGGGGGGGGTCGGAGAGACGGTCAGGTGGATGGACTGGGCATTGAAGAGCCAGTCTGGAAGACGGATTGGGGGTTGGAGAGATGACCAGATAGACTGGAGGTTGGAGAGATGACCAGATAGACTGGGGCTTGGAGAGATGACCAGATAGACTGAGGGGTTGGAGAGATCGCCAAATAGACCGGGGGTTGGAGAGACGGTCAGGTAGATGGACTGGGGGGTCGGAAAGACGATCTGGTAGACGGACTGGGCGTTAGAGAGACGGTCTGGTAGACGGACTAGGCGTTAGAGAGACGGTCAGATAGACTGGGCGTTGGAGAGAGGGTCAGATAGGCTGGGCGTTGGAGAGACTTTCAGATAGACTGGGCGTTGGAGGGACAGTCAGATAGACGGACTGGGGGGTTGGAGAGATGGTCTGGTAGACGGACTGGGGCATTGGAGAGAACGTCTGGTAGACAGACTGGGAGTTGGAGCGACCGTCTGGTAGACGGACTGGACAATGGAGAGACGGTCTGGTAGACGGTCTGCGTGTTGGAGAGACGGTCTGGTAGACGGTCTGCGCGTTGGTGAGACCGTCAGGTAGACAGACTGGACGTTGGAGAGACGGTCTGGTAGACTGACTGGGGGTTCGGAGAGACGGTCTGGTAGATGGACTCAGCGTTGGAGAGCCGGCCTGGTAGATAGACTGGGGGCTCGGAGAGACAGTCTGTTAGATGGACTGGGCATTGGAGAGACGGTCTGGTAGACGGACTGGGGGTTGGAGAGACAGTCAAATAGACGGCGCAATGGAGAGACGGTCAGATAGACTGGGTGTTGGAGGGACGGTCAGGTAGACGGACTGGGCTTTGGAGAGACGGTCTGGTAGACAGACTGGGCGTTGGAGAGACGATCCATTAGACGGACTGAGGTTTGGAGAGACAGTCTGGTAGACGGACTGCGGGTTGGAAAGACAGTCAGATTGACAGGTCTTTAGAGAGACCGTCAGATAGACTGGGCGTTGGAGAGACAGTCTGGTAGACGGACTGCGCGTTGTAGAGACGGTCATGTAGACAGACTGGGCATTGGATAGATGGTCAGATAGATTGGGCGGTTGGAGTGACAGTCTAGTAGACGGACTGGGGGCTCGGAGAGTAGGTCTGTTAGACGGACTGGTGGGTTGGAGAGACGGTCTGGTAGATGGACTGAGGGTCGGAAAGATGGTCAGGTGGACGGACTGGGCATTGGAGAGACAGTCTGGAAGATGGATTGGGGGGTTGGAGAGATGGCCAGATAGACTGGGGGTTGGAGAGATGGTCAGATAGACTGGGCGTTGGAGAGACAGTCTGGTAGACGGACCAGGCATTGCAGAGACGGTCTGGTAGACCGGCTCGGCGTTGGAGAGACGGTCTGGTAGACGGACTCGGCATTGGTGAGACGGTCAGATAGACAGACTGGGCGGTTGGAGAGACGGTCTGGTAGACGGACTAGGGTGTCGGAGAGATAGTCTGGTAGACGGACTGGGGAGTCCGAGAAACGATCAGGTAGACGGACTGGGCGTTGGTGAGTCGGTCTGGTAGACGGACTGGGGAGTCCGAGAAACGATCAGGTGGATGGACTGGGTGTTGGAAAGACAGTCTGGTAGACGGACTGGGCATTGGAGAGACGTTCAGATAGACTGGGAGTTGGAGGGACGGTCAGTTAGACGGTCTGGGCGGGTTGGAGAGACGGTCTGGTAGATGGACTTTTTTTTTTGACCTTTTTTTTTATTTAAACAAAATTCTTTATTACAAATGTCGGTGCTATACAATATTTACAAACCCAGTGAATAACACATTTACTACACTACAAACAGACAATACATGTTAAACCAATATATTGCCATCCTCATCAATGATGGCATTTACACCCCGCGGAGCCCAACGGTCCCGGAACATCTCGACGGTCGCCGTGGACTGTGCGTATTCCTTTTCAATGTTCACCCGGGCTCGAACATACCCCCTAAACATAGCCAGGCAGTCCGCCCGGGGAGAACCTCCTGCCACCCTTTTCCAGGAGCCACGGATGGCAATTTTCGCCAGCCCCAGGAGCAAGTTGACAAGGACATCCTCATCCCTCTGTGCCCCCCTCCTTACTGGATGACCATATATGAATAGGGTGGGACTGAAATGCAACCAGAAGGCGAGAAGCAGCCCACGCAAATACGCGAAAAGGGGCTGCAGCCTCACACACTCCACGTACATATGGTACACGGTCTCCTCCAGCCCGCAGAAGTGACACGCGGCTGGGAGATCCGTGTACAAACTAAAGAACTTATTGCAGGGCATCGCTTTATGCAGCACCCTCCAGCCGAGATCCCCAAGGTGCATGGGAAGGACTCCCTTGTAGAGGGACTTCCACTGGGGACCCCCCTCACCTCCAGGTGGAAAGACCGACCGCCATGGCGTGTCGGGACGGTGGACAAATGCTAGGAAGTGGAGGGTGTGGAGCAGCAGCCCATAAAGGTACCTCCTGCCTGCATCCCTGAATGGGATTGTGGGTGTTGATGAAAGACGGCTCAAGTTGTGTGGATTCGTCTCTCGGGTAAGGCTGCGGGGCCTGGGCCCGACGAGCAGCTCAGCCCGAGTCGTTCCACACACCTGAGCCGCACTGACATCCGTTGAGACACAGTCAGGTAGACTGGGCATTGGAGAGATGGTCAGATAGACGGACTGGGGTGCTGGGGAGACGGTCAGAGAGACGGACTGTGGTTTGGAGAGACGGTCAGGTAGACTGGGCATTGCAGAGACGGTCAGGTAGACGGACTGGGTGTTGGAGAGATGGTCAGGTAGACGGACTGGGGGTTGGAGAGATAGTCAGATATACGGACTGGGGGTTGGAGAGACGGTCATGTAGACAGACTGGGCTTTGGAGAGGCGGTCAGGTAGACTCGGCATTGGAGAGACGGTCAGATAGATGGACTGGGGTGCTGGAGAGACGGTCAGAGAGACGGACTGTGGTTTGGAGACACGGTCAGGTAGACTGGGCATTGCAGAGACGGTCAGGTAGACGGACTGGGTGTTAGAGAGATGGTCAGGTAGACGGACTGGGGGTTGGAGAGACAGTCAGGTAGACGGACTGGGGGTTGGAGAGATAGTCAGATATACGGACTGGGGGTTGGAGAGACGGTCATGTAGACGGACTGAGCTTTGGAGAGGCGGTCAGATAGATTCGGCATTGGAGAGACGGTCAGATAGACGGACTGGGGTGCTGGAGAGACGGTCAGAGAGACGGACTGTGGTTTGGAGAGACGGTCAGATAGACGGACTGGGGTGCTGGAGAGACGGTCAGAGAGACGGACTGTGGTTTGGAGAGACGGTCAGGTAGACTGGGCATTGCAGAGACGGTCAGGTAGACGGACTGGGGGTTGGAGAGACGGTCAGGTAGATGGACTTGGGGTTGGAGAGACGGTCAGGTAGACGGACCGGGGGTTGGAGAGACGTTCAGTTAGACGGACCGGGGGTTGGAGAGACATTCAGTTAGACGGACCGGGGGTTGGAGAGATAGTCAGATAGACGGACTGGGGGTTGGAGAGACGGTCAGGTAGACGGACCGGGGGTTGGGGAGGCTGTCAGGTAGATGGACTGGGGGTTGGAGAGATGGTCAGGTAGACGGACTGGGGGTTGGAGAGATAGTCAGATATACGGACTGGGGGTTGGAGAGACGGTCAGGTAGACGGACTGGGGGTTGGAGAGATAGTCAGATAGACTGGGCATTGGAGAGACGGTCAGGTAGGTGGACTGGTAGGTTGGAGAGACGGGCAGATGGACTGATAGATGGAGAGATGGGTAGACAGCTGAAAAGCTGGATGAATAGACATATTGACTGACCTTTAATTAGTAACAAACAGATTGGAACCACAGAGCTGGAGAACTTCATGTCCACCTCTCTCCCTCTAAGTAAGCTTGGAGCAGGGATTGCTTCAGAACTTCTGAAATTGTCCGTTAACTGACGTGAAACACATCACCTTCAAGTCAGACAGCAGCAAACCTTGTCCTGAGACTTCAGCGCACGTATCACCAGAATGTGGACTGTGCAGTTCCAGATAATAACACCCTCCAGCCAGCTCTTGCATGCTGGGAGGTTTTATTCTGACTCAGTGTCTCTCCAACCTGTCGCCAGTCCTCTCCAGATTTAACTTTAACCCACACTCACTTCCTCCTCGGCCTCTGAGGCAGATGACACAAGAGTGAAGACCCTTCATTGGAGGACAGGGACCGAGGCTGGTTCCACTCAACCTGTGTCCTCTCCTAGACAGGGAGAGGGGTGGGCAGGGAAGTAGGGAGGCAGATAGGCAGATAGGCATTGATAGATAATAGATAGAGATAATAGATATATGTAGTTATATATTACTGTGCGAAAGTCTTAGGCACATATACTGTATAAAGCAAGGATGCTTAAGACTTTTGCACGGTACTGTAGAAATTTTTTGTATTGTGCTGTACTGCTGTCACAAAAAAAAACAGATTACATGACATATGTGAGTGATGATAAACCTGATTCTGATATGGGTCTCTAGACTGAGAGTGGGAAGCGGGGCAGGGAGAGGGGAATCATGGTTGGGAAAAGGGGAAGGGAGAGGGGAGGGTGGGAAGCACCAGAGAGACTTTCTATAATGATTAATAAACCAATTGTTAGGAACTGAATGAACTTGCCTGGTGTCTCAGGACTGGGTCTGAATGAGTCTGCACCTAGACCACCCCCTTCCCCCTTACCTCTGGCACACACCCCTCCTGTGGCACTCCACCCTCGCCACTCCCAACATCCTCGAGTCCCACCAGATTTACAATCTTGCTCGCCGCTCCACATTGGCAAATATGTTGCTGTGGAAAAGGCTTGGGCACCCTGGCTATACACAGTACTGTACAGGAATAAATAGACTGGGAGAGGGATGAAGAGTCTCAACCCAATACGTTGACTGCCCATTTCCCTCCACGGATGCTGCCTGACCGGCTGAGGGTCTCCAGCTGACTGTTTGCTGCTCCAGGTTCCAGCATTTGCAGTATCTAGTGTTGATAGAGAGATAGATAGAGTGAGAGAGAGATAGGCACTTAGAGAGAGTGAAAAAATGGATGTAGAGAGAGAGGGGGATGGCTATTTAGAGAGCAGTGGAGGTAGGTAGACATATAAACAGAGGGGTAGGTGAGTAGATAGACACCCAAATAGGCATATCATTAGTTAGTAACAAACAGTTCTTGAACAAAGCACTGAGGACATGACGTTCATATCTACATCTCTCTCTGCTGAATAATTTTGTACCTGCAGTTGCTTCATAGCTCTTGACGTCTCACAGGATTCCAGCCACCCATTGTCATCTTTCCTGAAACCATCATCAGGCTGTTCCCAGTGAAGACCCCTTCATTCCTGCTTTCCAATCCCTTTGCCCCAGTTCACTTTCTAACCCTCTTCAGTTGTCCATCTCCAGCCTATACCCTAACCCCATCCCATAATCTTTCAGTTCCTGTGAACTTCTGTTCCCATGGTTACGGTTCCTTGCCAATGCTATTGGTTCTTTAACCAACTGGAAACATCCATCAAGTTAAGCAGAGTCTGTAGAAAGAGGAACAGGCTCTTTAACATTTCAGCTCAATGACTTGAGTTTTGAAAAGGACTTCAACCTGAAATATTAACTGTTCTCTTCTCCACAGATGCTGTTTGACCAGCTGAGTGTTTCAGAATCAAGTTTATTAGCACTGACATACACTCAGTGGCCACATTATTAGTTACCTCCTGTATCTAATACAGTAACCACAGTGTGTATATTCATGGTCTTCTGCTGTAGGATGCTTCAAGGTTGTGCATTCAGAGGTGCTCTTCTGCACTGCACTGTTGTAACGTGTGGTTATCTGAGTTACTGCCACCTTCCTGTCTGCTTGAACCAGTCCGGCCGTTCTCCTCTGACCTCCCTCATCAGCACATGTAGTGGTGTACCTAATAAAGTATCCACTGACTGTACGCCATGAGATGTGTTGCTTTGCAGAAGTAGTATAGTCTAATACATACAAATTGCTATCATTTACAAAAATAAACAATTTTATTTTTTTTTATTGTGATTCAGCCCTTCCAGCCCTTGGAGCCATACCACCCAGCAATCCCCCAACTTAATCCTAGCCTAATCACGGGACAATTTACAATCATCGATTACCCTACCAACTGGTATGTCTTTGGACTGTGGGAGGAAACCACGGCACCAGGAGAAAACCCTTGTGGTCACGGGAGGAACATACAATCTCCTTACAAGCAGTGGCGGGAATTGAACCCAGGTCACCTCTACTGTAAAACACTGCAACCATGCCACCCAATTATAATTAATTTTGGACTTCCAGCATCTGCGTGATTTTCCTTTTGCTCCTCTTTTCATTTATTCCCAGGACAACAAAGCCTGTCTTTAGCACTCACCCAAAATTGACCTTTAAGTGATGAACTGCTGCCTTGAACCTTCTTCTAGTTTTAAGATTTCTTCTGGTAAGATGGCAGCACATTCAATCGCAGTGCCTTTGACGGGGTCAGCCAAAGGGGTTATTGTCCTTTTAAAATGTACTTTTTACAATCGCAAGACACTGCTGGATATGAAGAACTTAGAGTACTGCAGGTCTACCCCATCAGTGATGGCAGAAAAATTGAAGGAGCTGGACTTCGTGCGGACTGTCCTGCTGCCTGAGTCAGAGGCATCGGTGCGCGAGGGAGGTGTGCAGTGTAGCAGCAAATGATCACCTTAGTCACTTTTCTTGTGCTGGCAAGACCCTGTTGGACATTGTTAATGCGGAGTGCTTCAAGGATTGCTGTCAGTGCTACGTGACAGTGATGGTAAGAATTAGAGGAGATGGCAGTTGAATGCGTGGCTGAGGAGTTTGTGCAGGGAGCAGGGTTTTAGATTTTTAGATCATTGGGATCTCTTCTGGAGAAGGTGGGACCTGTACAGATTGGATGAGTTGCACCTGAACTCGAGGGGGAGCAATATCCTTGCAGGTAGGTTTGCTAGCATGGTTCGGGAGGGTTTAAACTAATTTGCGAGGGGGATCGGACCCAGAGCGATAGAGCAGTGAAAGAAGTGCATGGAGTAAAGCCAGATCTAACATACAGAGAGGCTTTGAGGAAAGAGAAGCAGAATAAACAGTGTAAAGACAGTAAAGTAGAAGAGCTGAAATGTGTGTACCTCAATGCAAGAAGCATCAGGAACAAAGGTGATGAACTGAGAGCTTGGATACATACATGGAATTATGATGTAGTGGCCATTACAGAGACTTGGCTGGCACCAGGGCAAGAATGGATTCTCAATATTCCTGGAGTTCAGTGCTTTAAAAGGGATAGAGAGGGTGGAAAAAGGGAAGGAGGGGTGGCATTACTGGTCAGGGATACTATTACAACTACAGAAAGGGTGGGTAATGTAGCAGGATCCTCTTTTGAGTCAATATGGGTGGAAGTCAGGAACAGGAAGGGAACAGTTACTCTACTGGGGGTATTCTATAGGCCCCCTGGCAGCAGCAGAGATACAGAGGAGCAGATTGGGAGGTAGATTTTGGAAAGGTACAAAAATAACAGGGTTGTTATCATGGGTGACTTTAACTTCCCTAATATTGATTGGCACCTGATGAGTTCCAAGGGTTTAGATGGGGCAGAGTTTGTTAAGTGTGTGCAGGACGGATTCCTGTCACAGTATGTGGACAGGCTGACCAGGGGGAATGCCATACTAGATCTAGTACAAGGTAATGAACCGGCAGGTCACAGGTCTCTCAGTGGGTGAGCATCTGGGGGACAGTGACCACCGCTCCCTGGCCTTTATAATTATCATGGAAAAGGTAGAATCAAAGAGGACAGGAAAATTTTTAATTGGGAAAAGGCAAATGATGAGGCTATAAGGCTAGAACTTGCGGGTGTGAATTGGGATGATGTTTTTGCAGGGAAATGTACTATGGACATGTGGTCGATCTTTAAAGATCTCTTGTGGGATGTAAGGGATAAATTTGTCCCAGTGAGGAAGATAAAGAATGGTAGGGTGAAGGAACCATGGGTGACAAGTGAGGTGGAAAATCTAGTCAGGTGGAAGAAGGCAGCATACATGAGGTTTAGGAAGCAAGGATCAGATGGGTCTATTGAGAAATATAGGGAAGCAAGAAAGGAGCTTAAGAAGGGACTGAGAAGAGCAAGAAGGGGGCATGAGAAGGCCTTGGCGAGTAGGGTAAAGGAAAACCCCAAGGCATTCTTCAATTATGTGAAGAAAAAAAAAGATGACAGGAGTGAAGGTAGGACCAATTGGAGATAAAGGTGGGAAGATGTGCCTGGAGGCTGTGGAAGTGAGCGAGGTTCTCAATGAATACTTCTCTTCGGTATTCACCAATGAGAGGGAACGATGATCGTGAGGACAATCTGAGTGAGGTTGATGTTCTGGAGCATGTTGATGTTAAGGAAGAGAAGGTGTTGGAGTTGTTAAAATACATTAGAACAGATAAGTCCCCAGGGCCTGACGGAATATTTCCCAGGCTGCTCCACGAGGCAAGAGAAGAGATTGCTGAGCCTCTGGCTAGGATCTTTATGTCCTCGTTGTCCACGGGAATGGTACCGGAGGATTGGAGGGAGGCGAATGTTGTTCCCTTGTTCAAAAAAGGTAGTAGGGATAGTCCGGGTAATTATAGACCAGTGAGCCTTACATCTATGGTGTGAAAGCTGTTGGAAAAGATTCTTAGAGATAGGATCTATAGGCATTTAGAGAATCATGGTCTGATCAGGGGCAGTCAGCATGGCTTTCTGAAGGGCAGATCGTGTCTAACAAGCCTGACAGAGTTCTTTGAGGAGGTGACCAGGCATATAGATGAGGGTAGTGCAGTGGATGTGATCTATATGGATTTTAGTAAGGCATTTGACAAGGTTCCACACGGTTGACTTATTCAGAAAGTTAGAAGGCATGGGATCCAGGGAAGTTTGGCCAGGTGGATTCAGAATTGGCTTGCCTGCAGAAAGCAGAGGGTGGTGGTGCAGGGAGTACATTCAGATTGGAGGATTGTGACTAGTGGTGTCCCACAAGGATCTGTTCTGGGACCTCTACTTTTTGTGATTTTTATTAACGACCTGGATGTGGGGGTAGAAGGGTGGGTTGGCAAGTTTGCAGACGACACGAAGGTTGGTGGTGTTGTAGATAGTGTAGAGGATTGTCAAAGATTGCAGAGAGACATTGATAGGATGCAGAAGTGGGCTGAGAAGTGGCAGATGGAGTTCAACCCAGAGAAGTGTGAGGTGGTACACTTTGGAAGGACAAACTCCAAGGCAGAGTACAAAGTAAATGGCAGGATACTTGGTAGTGTGGAGGAGCAGAGGGATCTCGGGGTACATGTCCACAGATCCCTGAAAGTTGCCTCACAGGTGGATAGGGTAGTTAAAAAAGCTTATGGGGTGTTAGCTTCCATAAGTCAAGGGATAGAGTTTAAGAGTCGCGATGTAATGATGCAGCTCTATAAAACTCTGGTTAGGCCACACTTGGAGTATTGTGTCCAGTTCTGGTCACCTCACTATAGGAAGGATGTGGAAGCATTAGAAAGGGTACAGAGGAGATTTACCAGGATGCTGCCTGGTTTAGAAAGTATGCATTATGATCAGAGATTAAGGGAGCTAAGGCTTTACTCTTTGGAGAGAAGGAGGATGAGAGGAGACATGATAGAGGTGTACAAGATAATAAGAGGAACAGATAGAGTGGATAGCCAGCGCCTCTTCCCCAGGGCACCACTGCTCAATACAAGAGAACATGGCTTTAAGGTAAGGAGTGGGAAGTTCAAGGGGGATATTAGAGGAAGGTTTTTTACTCAGAGAGTGGTTGGTGCATGGAATGCACTGCCTGAGTCAGTGGTGGAGGCAGATACACTAGTGAAGTTTAAGAGACTTCTAGACAGGTATATGGAGGAATCTAAGGTGGGGGCTTATATGGGAGGCAGGGTTTGATGGTCAGCACAACATTGTGGGCCGAAGGGCCTGAACTGTGCAGTAGTATTCTATGTTCTATGTTCTAAGTCTGATTCACGGATTTATTGGAGGACAGTAGAGCTGGACAGTGAGGGAGCTGCATGACCCTGGTCATACCTGACTTTCAAGAGCACTTGTGAGTTATGTTCCGGCTGGACTTAGTCCTTAAACTGCTGGAGAACAGTGCGGAAAGAACAGGTGCTGTTTTCTCCCGGTAGGGATTAGTTTTTAGTTCCATGTCCTCCTGCCACGTTTTGTCACCCTTCAATCTCTTTGAATTATGGAGGACAGCACGTGTATAAATATCTCTCTCCAGCAGACTTCATCATGATCATCATGACTCCAGTATCTCTAATAATTTTTAATGTTTCTTAATTGTACGTATGATTTTTTTTGTGTGTTCTATTGCTGAGCAGCAGTGAACCATCCGATTGGCCTATCAGAGTTCTCTTTGGGAACTAGTTGACTTGATCAGCATTTCTGATCTGGCTATGGTTCACGACTGCATTTACTGTAAAAAAAGGAGTAGGCCTCAAGCTGTGGCGTCTCCTGTTTACAGCCTCCCAGGAGAGGGGCGTCAGAGTTGGTGTGCTCCACCGGAGGTAGAGTGGCACAGCCTTCAAGCTGGAGTTGGTGCTGCCCCCTAGTGTTCACTCATCAAACAACAAGCTGTATCGTGTTCGACATCTATGGACTTGGGACCATGGACTATACTTTTTTATGTGGCTGTATTTTACTGATAACTTATACATACTTGCTATTTTATACATGCTGTATATGCCTGGTGCTGTGTAAGATTGTGGGTACAGTGATTTGCACTTGAGCCCCAGAGTAACACTGTATTCATGTATGGTTGAATGACAATTAAACTTGAACTATTCTTATTGTGAATTGTTACATGCCTCAAGGAGATTTGTGATTTTTTTTGTGAGAATGAAGTAATGGTCTTTTGGAGGTCACCTGATGTAATTTTCCCGCCGATCTGAGGTCACGTGATGACATGTGCACCACGGGTATATAAGGGAAGACCTCAGATGACGCAGTTTAGATTTAAGTTTTTAGATTTCCAGCTAGAACGTACTGTGTCTCTGTTTCTGTTGCGTATTTGTTTTTATGACGCAGTTTCATTCTTAAAACGGTTGTACGTTTTGTTGCAAGGTACAATATTACTGGACTGGAAATTTTTGGCTAGATGTGCTGATGTACCTTATTCCAGCAGCAGTAGAAGGGAGAGTGAAGACTTTATCGAAGTACAGGACCCGAAGGATTGAGGGGAGTCAGTATCGTTCAGCAATTTAACAAAGGATTGACCTTATTGAGTCTTTGTTGAAGGAGTAGTGA
The DNA here is from genome assembly GCF_030028105.1 of Mobula birostris. Taxonomy (NCBI): domain Eukaryota; kingdom Metazoa; phylum Chordata; class Chondrichthyes; order Myliobatiformes; family Myliobatidae; genus Mobula; species Mobula birostris. The sequence continues at coordinate 53,783 of NW_027274389.1, forward strand.
CCTGCATCGAAGATAACTCTTGCTGAAAGAGAAAAGAGTTCATGCAAGGTTTGCTCTCTAAAAGAAATTAAGGTCAGTTGTTTTAAACTGTTTATTTCCTGCATTGTGAATCCTTTGGACAGAACCAGCAGGAAAGTCACGTCTATGAAGAAATCCTTCTCCAGAGAAGTCTCTCCCAATTGAACATATAAATCTGTTGGACTTACGAATTTACCATTTTAAGAACTATATCTGACTTTACCGCCTTAAGAACTGTTTTCGCATTTAACACTTTAAGAACCAGTGCCAAGAGACGATTTGTTGAACAGCTACATAACGGTTAACTTCCGGTTAAGGTTTTTGTTTGTTTTTTTTATCGTTTATCTGTGTTTAATAAACGTTTGGTTGTTTTTATATAACCTGTCTCGTTTGATATTCATTGTTGCCGGTTACGTAACAGAAGAAGTTCTCTCACTGCTCTTGGGTGGGTGAATATATGAGCCCACTGGAACCGAAGGAGATCCATACATTTCCAGATAGAACACATAACATGCAAAGTGAGGTAAGCTTATTATCAAAGTATGTATGGTGGTTGTCTGTCATATCTGATGATGACAGGAAACCTGAATGGGAGACTTTTTAAAGCGGTAAAGCTATTGCACTGGGGCAGTTACACACTTTAGCCCTTGAAAGACCAGATCCAGTGGTATGAGTTGTCATCACAACTGGCGTCTTCCTTGATGCAGTAGATGACCATGACTTCCTCTGTGCATTATCATGCCCTTCCCTTTCCACGGAGTGTTGCAGGACCACCTTCCTGATGGTTAGATGTTACAATGGATCTCAGTAACCCAGTACACCAGAACTGGCAGGCATGACCCTGACAAGAGAGAATCTGCAGATGCTGGAAATCCGAGCAACTCACACAGGATGCTGGAAGAATTCAGCAGGCCAGATAGCATCTGTGGAAAAGAGTCTAGTCATTGTTTCGGGCCCTGTCTCAACAGGTACGTATATGTTACTGCATACTACCTTGAGATTTGTTTTCTTGCAGCCAAGGAAATAAGGGAAAATAAGAAATACAGTAGAATTTATGTGAGAAAAAGACTGACAACCAATGTGTAAATAAAAAAAAATGTATAGTACTGAGTTGTAGATTGAGTGAGTCTGTAGCTTATGGAATCAGTTAAGTGTTGAGACGAGCAAAGTTATCCTCTCTGGTTCAGGAGGCTGAAGGTTGCAGGGTAATAATTGTTCCTCAACCAGGCGGTGTGGGATTTAAGGCTCCTGTCCTTCCTGCCCGATGGTAGTACTTTGAAGAGAACATGGCCTGTGTGCAGTGATCTGCCTCCGTTACACCCCCAGGCACCAGTCTTGGGTGATGTTGTCCAATTAGTAAGTTTGCTGATGACAAGATTTGGTGGCAGGGTAATAACTGTTCAGGAACCATGGCAGAATAATGGTTTGGCACAGACTAGATGGGCTGAATGGCTGTTTCTGTGCTGTGGTACTCTGTGACTCCAGTCAAGCTTTTCACTGACTTTTGGTACCAGTAACAAACTGACATGGAAAGTGGAAGTGTGGAGAGGTGTGATTGCCAAACTGTACTCCTCCTTCTCTATTTTGATGACTCAGTGACTTCATGCCGCCTGCCAGGATCTCGCTCGTGACGCCCGCTTCCTGTACTGACAGCCTGCTGACAATGTTTGCTCGGAACACCAGGGAAATAAGGTCGTCGATCTACGAGAGGGACAAGAGTTCACACGAGGTGGAGGGCAAAGGAGAACAGAACCGTAGAGAGCGCCTCAGAACGGATCACAAACAGGAGGAAATCTGCAGGTGCTAGAAGTCAAAGCAATACACACAACATTCTGGAGGAACTCAGCAGGCCAGGCAACATCTATGGAAAAGAGTAAACAGTCGAAGTTTCGGGCTGAGACCCTTCACCGGGACTGGGAAAAGAAGATGAGAAGTCAGAGTAAGAAGGTGGGGAGGAGGGAGGGAGGGGAGGAAGAAGTAAAAGGTAGTAGGTGATAGCTGAAACTGGGGAGGGGATGAAGTAAAGAGCTGGGAAGTTGATTGGTGAAGAGATAAAGGGCTGGAGAAGGGGGGATCTGATAGGAGAGGACAGAGGTCCATGGAAGAAAGGGAAGGGAGAGGAACACCAGAGAGAGGTGATGGGCAAGTAAGGAGATAAGGTGAGAGAGAGAAATGGGAATGGTGAAGGAGAGGTAGTGATTAGTGTTGTGCAGGTCAGTTCAAGAACCTAACAGTTGTAGAGAAGTAGCTGTTCCTGAACCTGGCAGTATGGGGCTTTAGGTTTCTGTACCTCCTGCCCGAGGATAGGAGCAAGACGAGGCACTTGGATGAATATCAGGGACACTTGATGGCAGATGTTGCACATCCTATAGACGTTAATGGTGGAAAGGAATGTGGACGTGATGGACCGGGCTGTATCTACCACCGTCTGCTACCTCTTACACTCCTCTGCATTGGAATTCCAGTACTCGGCCGTGATGCAACCAATCAGGATATTTTCAGCAGTATATCTGTTGGAATTAGTTGGAATATTTGACCATAAGATACAGGAGTAGAAACAGGCCTTTTAGCTCATCAAGTCTGCTCCACCATTTCATCATGGCTGATCCATTTCCTACTCAGCCCCAATCTCCTCCCTTCTCCCCAAAACTCTTCATACCCTGTCTAATCAAAAGCCTATCAACCTCTGCCTTAAATATACCCAATGACTTGGCCTCCACAGCCGCCTGTAGCAACAAATTCCACATATTCTCTGAAATTTCTTTTCATCTCTGTTCTAAATGGACATCGCTCTATCCTGAGTCTGTGCCATCTGCTGCTAGACTCCCCCACCATAGGAAACATTCTCTTCAGATCCACCCTATCAAGACCTTTCAATATTAGATCAATTTCAATAAGATCCCCCATCACTGTTCTGAATTCCAGTGAGTACAGGCCCAGAGTCATCAAATGCTCCTTTATAATAAGCCTTTTATTCCCAGAATCATTTTTGTGACCCTCCTTTGAACCCACTCCAATGCCAGCACATTCTTTCTTAGATAAGGGGCCCAAAACTGTTCACAGCACTCTAAGTGAGGTCTCACCAGTGCCCTGTGAAGCCTCAAAATTACGTCCTTGCTGTTATATTCTAGTCCTCTCAAAATGAATGTGAACATTGCATTTGCCTTCCTCACCACCAACTCATTAACCTCTGGAATCCTGCATGATGACTCCCAACTCCCTTTTCACCTTCAATTTTTGAATTTGCTCTCCATTTGGAAAATTGTCTATGCTTTTATGTCTTCTACCAAAGTGCATGACGACACACTTCCCAACACGATATTCCATCTGCCAATTTTTTGCCCAGTCTCCTAATCTAAGTCCTTCTATTGCCTCTCTTCTTTCACAACACTACCTACCCTTCCACCTATCTAAGCTGTTGGCTAGCTAACCTTAATATTCCATCTTTTCCCTCTTTTTGATTTTTTTAGTTGCTTTCTGTTGGTTTTTAAGTTTCCCAGTCCTGTAACTTCCCTGTATTTTTTTTTGCTCTATTATATGCTCTCTCTTTGGCTTTTGTGTTCGCTCTCACTTCCCTTGTCGGTCACAATTGTGTCATCCTGCCTTTGGAATGCTACTACTTCTTGGGATGTATATACCCTGTGCCTTTTGAATTGCCCTTAGGAGCTCCAGGAATTGCTGCTCTTGGTGGCAAGTTGACTCCTGATGTTAAATTGCTATATTAGTCGAACTCACAGAGGGGAAGAAGCTGTTTCTGAATCACTGAGTGTGTGCCTTCAGGCTTCTGTATCTCCTCCCTGATGATAATAATGAAAAGAGGGCATGTGCTGAGTGGTGGAGGTCCTTAATGATGGACACCCCCTTTTTGAGGCACCGTTTTGAGATTAAAGACATTTCCTTGTTTCTCTATAATCCAGTTTGGCATGGGGAGGTTTCTCCCAAGTCCCTGTCTCCCTCTCGGTGAGGGAGGGGGAGCCCATTAAACTGACTTGCACCTTATGGACAACACGAATGGAGATAGAGTTCATGAAGTTCAAGTGGAACATCTTCAACCATCTACTTTGTAATAGTTAATATGTCCATACTGTGGCAGTGTAACCTTGTTCCTGACTCACAGGTCCTCATCACAATCGACTTGCAGACCAAATCTTCAGAGTTTACAATCATTCAAGCTTTACTGGATGACAGCAGAAGCTAACAGTGTGATACTGTGATCACCAATCTTCTGCCAATCTCAAACTTCCCTGGAAATGGCTCAGTGGTTCTGGTTGAACGTAGGTAGTGTTATTTACTTTTCATTAAGAGATACAATCTGTAACAAGCACTTCCATCCCATCAAGCCCATGCAGTCAAAGTGCACCCACATCACCAATTCCCTACTGACCTATAATGTATAGGAGCAGAAGTAGGCCATTTGGCCCATCGAGTCTCCTCCATCATTTCATCATCAATTTTTCTCTCAGCCCCAATCTCCTGCCTTCTCCCCGTATCCCTTCATATCCTGAGCAATCAAGAATCTATCAAACTCTGCCTTAGATATAAAGACTTGGCCTCCACAGCCGCCTGTGGCAAAGACTTCCACAGATTCATCACTCTCTGGCTAAAGAAATTCCTCCTCATTTCCATTCTAAAAGGATGCCTCTCTATTCTGAGGCTATATCCTCTGGCATTGGACTCCCCTACTATAGGAAACATCCTCTCCGCCTCCATTCTATCAAGGTCTTTCACCATTTGATAGGTTTCAATGAGGTCACCTCTCATTCTTCTCAATTCCAGCAAATACAGGTCCAGAGCCATCAACACTTCTTACAACAAGCTGTTCAATCCTTGAATCATTTTCATGAACTTCCTTTGAACGCTCTCCACTTACAATACATCCTTTCTAGGGTAACGGGCCCAAACCTGCTCACAGTATTCCAAATGATGCATCACCAGAGCTTTATAAAGTTTCAACATTACATTCTTACTTTTATATTCTAGTCTTCTTGAAATGAATGTTAGCATTGCATTTTCCTTCCTCACCACAGACTCAACCTGCAAATTAATCTTTATAGAATCCTGAACAAGGACTCCTAAGTTCCTTTTGCACCTCAGCATTTTGCATTTTCACTCCATTTAGAAAATAATAACCCTTTCATTTTTTCTACCAAAGTGCATGACCATATACTTCCCAACACAGTATTCCTTCTTCTGTTTCTCTGCACATTCTCTAAATCTGTCTAAGTCCTTCTTTAGCCTCTCTACTTCCTCAAAACTACCTGCCCCTCTACTGTCTTCATATCATCTGCAAACTTTGCAACAAAGCCATCAATTCCATCATCCAAATCATTGGCATATAAGGTAAAAAAAAAAAATGGTCCCCGACTCCCAACACAGACCTGGTGAAATACCACGTCACTGGCAGCCAACCAGAAAAGGCTCCCTTCATTCCCACTCTTTGCCTCCTGCTAGTCAGCCACTGCTTTATCCACGCTAGAATCATTCCTGTAGTATAGAACACAGTACAGGCCCTTCGGCCCACAATGTTGTGCTGACCCTCAAACCCTGCCTCCCATATAAGCCCCCACCTTAGATTCCTCCATATACATGTCTAGTAGTCTCTTAAACTTCACTAGTGTATCTGCCTGCACCACTGACTCAGGCAGTGCATTCCACGCACCAACCACTCTCTGAGTAAAAAACCTTCTTCTAATATCCCCCTTGAACTTCCCACCCCTTACCTTAAAGCCATGTTCTCTTGTATTGAGCAGTGGTGCCCTGGGGAAGAGGCGCTGGCTATCCACTCTATCTGTTCCTCTTATTATCTTGTACACCTCTATCATGTCTCCTCTCATCCTCCTTCTCTCCAAAGAGTAAAGCCTTAGCTCCCTTAATCTCTGATCATAATGCATACTTTCTAAACCAGGCAGCATCCTGGTAAATCTCCTCTGTACCCTTTCCAATGCTTCCACATCCTTCCTATAGTGAGGTGACCAGAACTGGACACAATACTCCAAGTGTGGCCTAACCAGAGTTTTATAGAGCTGCATCATTACATCGCGACTCTTAAACTCTATCCCTTGACTTATGGAAGCTAACACCCCATAAGCTTTTTTAACTACCCTATCCACCTGTGAGGCAACTTTCAGGGATCTGTGGACATGTACCCCGAGATCCCTCTGCTCCTCCACACTACCAAATATCCTGCCATTTACTTTGTACTCTGCCTTGGAGTTTGTCCTTCCAAAGTGTACCACCTCACACTTCTCTGGGTTGAACTCCATCTGCCACTTCTCAGCCCACTTCTGCATCCTATCAATGTCTCTCTGTAATCTTTGACAATCCTCTACACTATCTACAACACCACCAACCTTTGTGTCGTCTGAAAACTTGCCAACCCACCCTTCTACCCCCATATCCAGGTCGTTAATAAAAATCACGAAAAGTAGAGGTCCCAGAACAGATCTTTGTGGGACACGACTAGTCACAATCCTCCAATCTGAATGTACTCCCTCCACCACCACCCTCTGCCTTCTGCAGGCAAGCCAATTCTGAATCCACCTGGCCAAACTTCCCTGGATCCCATGCCTTCTAACTTTCTGAATAAGCCTACTGTGTGGAACCTTGTCAAATGCCTTACTAAAATCCATATAGATCACATCCACTGCACTACCCTCATCTATATGCCTGGCCACCTCCTCAAAGAACTCTGTCAGGCTTGTTAGACATGATCTGCCCTTCACAAAGCCATGCTGACTGTCCCTGATCAGACCATGATTCTCTAAATGCCTATAGATCCTATCTCTAAGAATCTTTTCCAACAGCTTTCCCACCACAGACGTAAGGCTCACTGGTCTATAATTACCCGGACTATCCCTACTACCTTTTTTGAACAAGGGAACAACATTCGCTTCCCTCCAATCCTCCAGTACCATTCCAGTGGACAACGAGGACATAAAGATCCTATCCAGAGGCTCAGCAATCTCTTCTCTCGCCTCGTGGAGCAGCCTGGGGAATATTCCGTCAGGCCCCGGGGACTTATCTGTTCTAATGTATTTTAACAACTCCAACACCTCCTCTCCCTTAATATCAGCATGCTCCAGAACATCAACCTCACTCATATTGTCCTCACCATCATCAAGTTCCCTCTCATTGGTGAATACCAAAGAGAAGTATTCATTGAGGACCTCGCTCACTTCCACAGCCTCCAGGCACATCTTCCCACCTTTATCTCCAATCGGTCCTACCTTCACTCCTGTCATCCTTTTTCTCTTCACATAATTGAAGAATGCCTTGGAGTTTTCCTTTACCCTACTCGCCAAGGCCTTCTCATGTCCCCATCTTGCTCTTCTCAGTCCCTTCTTAAGCTCCTTTCTTGCTTCCCTATATTTCTCAATAGACCCATCTGATCCTTGCTTCCTAAACCTCATGTATGCTGCCTTCTTCCTCCTGACTAGATTTTCCACCTCACTTGTCACCCATGGTTCCTTCACCCTACCATTCTTTATCTTCCTCACCGGGACAAATTTATCCCTTACATCCCACAAGAGATCTCTAAATGTCGACCACATGTCCATAGTACATTTCCCTGCAAAAACATCATCCCAATTCACACCCGCAAGTTCTAGCCTTATAGCATCATAATTTGCCTTTCCCCAATTAAAAATTTTCCTGTTGTCTTTGATTCTATCCTTTTCCATGATAATTATAAAGGCCAGGGAGTGGTGGTCACTGTCCCCCAGATGCTCACCCACTGAGAGGTCTGTGACCTGACCCGGTTCATTACCTAGTACTAGATCTAGTATGGCATTCCCCCTGTTCAGCCTGTCCACATACTGTGACAGGAATCCATCCTGGACACACTTAACAAACTCTGCCCCATCTAAACCCTTGGAACTAATCAGGTGCCAATCAATATTAGGGAAGTTAAAGTCACCCATGATAACAACCCTGTTATTTTTGCCTTTCCAAAATCTACCTCCCAATCTGCTCCTCTGTATCTCTGCTGCTACCAGGGGGCCTATAGAATACCCCCAGTAGAGTAACTGTTCCCTTCCTGTTCCTGACTTCCACCCATATTGACTCAAAAGAGGATCCTGCTACATTACCCACCCTTTCTGTAGCTGTAATAGTATCCCTGACCAGTAATGCCACCCCTCCTCCCCTTTTTCCACCCTCTCTATCCCTTTTAAAGCACTGAAATCCAGGAATATTGAGAATCCATTCCTGCCCTAGTGCCAGCCAAGTCTCTGTAATGGCCACTGCACCATAATTCCATGTATGTATCCAAGCTCTCAGTTCACCACCTTTGTTCCTGATGCTTCTTGCATTGAGGTACACACATTTCAGCCTTTCTACCTTACTGTCTTTACCCCATTTATTCTGCTTCTCTTTCCTCAAAGCCTCTCTGTATGTTAGATCTGGCTTTACTCCATGCACTTCTTTCACTGCTCTATCGCTCTGGGTCCCATCCCCCTCGCAAATTAGTTTAAACCCTCTCGAACCATGCTAGCAAACCTACCTGCAAGGATATTGCTCCCCCTCGAGTTCAGGTGCAACCCATCCAATCTGTACAGGTCCCACCTTCCCCAGAAGAGATCCCAATGATCTAAAAATCTAAAACCCTGCTCCCTGCACAAACTCCCCAGCCACACATTCAACTGCCATCTCCTCCAATTCTAACCATCTCTGTCAAGTAGCACGTATCATGGGCTTGTAGCTTGTTAAGCAGCCTCATGTGTGGCACCTTGACAATGACTTTCTCAAAAGTATGTACCCATGCAAGGCTTATTGAGAAAGTAAGGAGGCATGGGATCCAAAGGGACCTTGTTTTGTGGATCCAGAATTAGCTTTCTCACAGAAGGCAAAAAGTGGTTGTAGACAGGTCATATTCTGGATGGAGGTTGGTGACCAGTGGTTCATCTCAGGGTTTAATGGTCCGGTCCATGAACTTCGCATTCTGGTTCGCAGTCCAGTCTATCAATCCGTATTCCAGGTTTTCCAGTTTTCCCTTGTCCTGTTGTGTGCCTTACTTGAGGCACATGATTCTGATCTTGGGCTGGCTACATAAACAGCTCCTGGGTTCAGCTTCAGCTCCTGGACTGTTCCCTTCCCTTCCCCTTCTGCCTGCAACCTGTGTCTGGAGCCTTGCCTGCAACCTTGTCAAGTTCAACCACCGGAGCGAGAACAGAGCCTTGTTGTGCCAAGATAAGGAACCGTCTATCATTGAGTTAGAACTGTCTCTGTGTCCATGCCTTCGCTAGGTAGGTCTGGCTGTTTGCTGCTACCTTGTGTTGGGAACCATCTCTCCGTGTTCTGTGTACGAGTCCTGGCCCTATGTCGTGCTCCCTAGGAGGGGTAGGGTCTGTGTAGAGCCCTGGCCCCAAGTCCTGTTCCCAAGGTGAAGTCCCAGCTCTGTGTTCCATGTCCCTGTGTTCCTGTCTCTCCCAAGACCAAGACACTGTGTTCCTGTACTGCCGAGACCAAGTTAACGCTTCAGGGTCTCATCTTATCCTTGTGCCTCAAACAGCCCAGGAGTACCTCGTCCTGCCCAGGAAAGCCTCGAAGAATCCAAGCCTCATCCAGTCCTGTAGCCACATCATGTCTTCATCTAGTTCTGGAGTCTGAGCCCAAGTCAAGACCCAGGTTCTGGGTCCTTGCCCAGTCTCTGGCTCGGAGCCCATACCCAAGCCTCGAAGAAACCCAAGCCTTGTCGTGTCCTTGTCTCTGTTACGTACCTCATGGATATCTTGTGACTATCTTATGACCATGATGTAACTGAGTAGCTGATGAGCATGATGTAATGGTCTTTTGGAGGTCACCTGATGTAATTTTCCCGCCGATGTGAGGTCACATGATGACATGTTCACCTCGGGTATGAAAAGAGACCCCTGGGGTGACGCAGTTAGTTTTCCAATTAGAACGTCAGCCAGATACTCTGCTCCGCTGAGTATTTGCCTTATGACGCATTTTTGATTTAAAATGGAGTTTTACTTTCTATTGTAAGGTACAAAAGTGTTGGGCGGCAGTTTAACCAATGGCTGCCAGGTTTGTTGATGTACGTTTTCAGTAGTATTGGAGAGTGAAGACAGGAACCTGAAGGATTCGTTCGGCGGTTTTGGATAGGATTGGAGAAAGAGTGATCTGCATGAGATAGCTTCTGCTAAAAGCAGCAGCAAAGGCAGTGCAGTATCTAGTATCCAGAGGGAAAGGTCAGTGCCTTTAAACCATTTTATTTCCATTGTCGTGAATCCTGCAGACAAGGCAGGATCCAGCTGGGATTGACAGTGATGCCGTGTCTTCGAGGAATTCTTTACTTCAGGAAAGTCACTCCTAACTGACTGTATAAATCTGTTGGACTTTCGAATTTGCCATTCTAAGAACTGTTTTTGAATTCACCACTTTAAGAACTGTTTTCGCATTTATCGCTTGAAGAACTAGTACAAAGTTGGTTTGTTAAATGGCCACATAGCAGTTTACTTCCAGTTAAGATTTACATTTGTTTATTTTTTTAAATACTGAGCAGAGTTTAATAAATGTTTGATTGTTTTTATAAAACCTGACTCGATTGTTATTCATTGTTGCCGATCATGTGACACCTCAAAGAAACCCAAGCCTCGTCGTGTCCTTGCCTCAAGGAACCCAAGCCTTGTCATGTCCTCACCTCGAGGAACCCAAGCCTCATCGAGTCCTGTAGCCACGTCATGTCCTTGCCTAGTTCCAGGGTCTGAGCCCGAGTCAAGACCCAGATTCTGGCTTGTCCAGTCTCTGGCTGAGAGTCCGAACCCAAGCCTCGTCATGTCCTCGCCTCGAAGAACCCAAGCCTCGTCATGTCCTCGCCTCGAAGAACCCAAGCCTCGTCATGTCCTCGCCTCAAATAACACAAGCTTCATCATGTCCTCACCTCAAAGGACCCAAGCCTCGTCATGTCTTCGCCTCAAACAACCCAAGCCTCATCATGTCTTCACCATGAAGGACCCAAGCCTGTCATGGGGAGGTGGCTGGGAACGGACCCAAGTGCAAGACACAGACAATGAAGGACTAGGGACAGAACTAGGATACAGGGTGAGGTCAAGGACATGGACACAAAAACCAGGAACCCGGAACAGGACTGGACAAGAGAGCTAGAAGCCCGGGCTTGGACTCCGAGACAGAGACTTGACAAGGACCCAGAACCTGGCCCTTGCCTCTGGCTCGGACCCCAGAACTAGCAAGGACGAGGCTTAACTGGCAGGCAGGACGAGGCTGGGGTCTTCAGGCTTGAGGCTAGAGACTAGAGATGAGGCTTGGCAGGAGGCAGGAGGCTTGAGGCTAGAGGCTAGAGACTTGAGGCGAGGCTTGGCAGGAGCAGGAGGCTGGAGACTTGAGGCGAGGCTTGGCAAGAGGATGAAGCCTTCAGGCTTGAGGCTAGAGACTAGAGATGAGGCTTGGCAGGAGGCAGGAGACTTGAGGCGAGGCTTGGCAGGAGCAGGAGGCTGGAGACTTGAGGCGAGGCTTGGCAGGAGCAGGAGGCTGGAGACTTGAGGCGAGGCTTGGCAGGAGCAGGAGGCTGGAGACTTGAGGCGAGGCTTGGCAAGAGGATGAAGCCTTCAGGCTTGAGGTTAGAGGCCAGAGGCGAGGCTTGGCAGGGCGCAGTATTCCTGGGCAGGGCGCGGATCACCACCCGACAGAGGCAAGGGACAGAACCAACCATAGGTAATGGCAATACGGCCTGGCTTACCCAACGGAGGCAAGGGACAGGAAGGGACAGAACCAACTGTAGGTAACGTCAATATGGCCTGACTTACCCGACAGAGGCTAGGGACAGGAAGGGACAGAACCAGCCGCAGGGTAATGGCAAGACAGTCTGACTTACCCGGTGGAGGCAAGGGACAGGACTGGAGCTAGGTACAGGGTGGCTCCATGACAAGACTGAAGGCAAGACGATGCGGGAGTTACCAGTAAGACCAGGCAAGGCTTCAGGCAATGCAAGGCGAAATGAGAACTTCAGGTGAGGCGAGAGTTACCGGCAAGGTTTCAGGTGAGGAAACAGAAGGCAGAGGAAAGGATACAAGGAGTAAGGACAAGAACAATCCAGCAACCATGCCCTGGTCTCTGAAGGTATTTATGCAGCCAGCCCCAATGAGCATCAGCTGCCTCAATTAGGGCTCAGCAAGAACAGAAACAGGGTAGACAGGAAAACCTGGAGAAAGGGTCAATGGACCGGACTGTAAACCGGAATACAGACTTCACGGACCAGACCATGACAAAGCCATGTCCAGTCCTGTAGCCACATCATGTCCTTGCCTAGTTCTGAGGTCGAGCCTGTGTCAAGACCTAGGTTCTGGGTCCCTGTCCAGTCTGTGGCTTGGAGTCCAAGCCCAGGCTCCTAATTCCCAGTTCCTAGTCCTGGTCCCATTTGCCTAGCCAACATCCTAGCCCAAGTCTGTGTTCTTGTCCCAGCTCCTAGTCTGCATCCAGTCACGTCCCTAACTCTAGTCTCTAGCCCTGTCCTGTTCCTAGTACTTCAGTGTCTGTGTCTTGCATTTGGGTCCGCTCCCAGCGCCCTCCTTATGACACAGGGATCTGTTTTGGGATTTTTATAAATCTTCATGATTTTCATAAATGGCCTGGATGAAGAAGTGGAGGGATGGGTTAGTAAATTTGCTGATGATGCAAAGGTTGGAGTGTTGTGGATAGTGTGAAATGCTGTCAGAGGTAATAGCAGGACATTGATAGGATGCAAAACTGGGCAGAGAAGTGGCGGATGGAGTTAAACTCAGATAAGTGTGAAGTGGTTCATTTTGGTAGGTCACATATGATGGCAGAATATATTATAAATGGTAAGATTCTTGGCAGTGTTGAGGATCAGAGGGCTCTTGGGATCCGAGTCCATAGGGCACTCAAAGCTGCTGAGCAGGTTGACTCTGTGGTTAAGAAGGCATATGGTACATTGGCCTTCCTCAACCGTGGAATTGAGTTCAAGAGCCGAGAGGTAATGTTGCAGCTATATAGGACCCTGGTCAGACCCCACTTGGATTACTGTGCTCAGTTCTGGTCATCTCACTACAGGAAGGATGTGGAAACTATAGAAAGGGTGCAGGAGAGATTTACAAGGATGTTGACTGGATTGGGGAGCATACCTTTTGAGAATAGGTTGAGTGAACTCGGCCTTTTCTCCTTGGAGCAAAGGAGGATGAAAGGTGACCTGATAGAGGTGTATAAGATGATGGGCTTTGATTGTGTGGATAGTCAGAGGCTTTTCCCCAGGGCTGAAATGGCTCACACGAGAAGGTACAGTTTTAAGGTGCTTTGAAGTCGGTACAGGGGAGATGTCAGGGATAAGTTTTTTATGCAGAGGGTGGTGAGTGCGTGGAATGGGCTGCCGGCAACTGTGGTGGAGGCGGATACAATAGGGTCTTTTAAGAAACTCCTGGATAGGTATGTAGAGCTTAGAAAAATAGGGGCTATGGGTAACCCTGGGTAATTTCTAAAGTAAGTACATGTTCGGCACAGCATTGTGGGCTGAAGGGCCTGTACTGTGCTGTAGGTTTTCTGTTTCTCTGTTTCTAGAAACTAGTACACAACACCAACTGATTATCCTTTGTCTGTCCTGCTTGCTATTTCTTCAATGAATTCTGCCAGTTTTATCAGGAAACCATGCTGACTATAGCCTATTTTAACATGAGCCTCCAAGTACCCTGAGACCTCATCCTTAATAATCAACTCTAACATCTTCCCAACCACTTCGGTTAGACTAACTGGCCTATAGTTTTCTTTCTTCTGTCTCTCTCCCCTCTTGAAGAGTGGAGTGACATTTGCAATTTTCTAGTCTTCTGGAACCATTCCAGAATCTAGGGATTCTTGAAACATCATTACTCTTCAGCTACCTCTTTCAGAACTCTGGGGTGTACACTCTCTGGTCCAGGTGACTTAATTACCTTCAAACATCTCAGGTTCCCAATAACCTTCTGTCTAGTTATGGTAACTTCACACACTTCATGTCCGCTGACACCTGGAACTTCCTCCATACCGTTAGTGTCTTGCACAGTGAAGATTGATGCAAAATACTTAATCAGTTCATCTGCCATTTCCTTGTCCCCATTACTACCTTTCCAGCGGTCGGATATCCAATCTTAGCTTTCTTTTACACTTTATATTTCATAATAAGATTTCGGTATCCTCTTTAAAGTTATTGGGTAGTTTACTTTATATTCCATTTTTACCTTAATTACTTTTTTAGTTGCCTTCTGTTAGTTTTTGAAAACTTCCCAATCCTCACTTCCCACTACTATTATGTGTCCTCTCTTTGGTTTTCATTTTGACATTGACTTCTCTTGTCAGCCTCAGTTATATCATTTTTCCTTTGGGACGTATATATCCTTCCAGAAATTCCAGCCATTGTTGCTCTGCCATCATCCCTGCCAGTGTTCTTTTCCAATCAATTCTAGCTATCTCCTCTCTCATGCCTCTGTAATTCCCTTTGCTCCACTGTGATACTGACACGTTTGACTTTATCTTCTCCTCAAATTTCAAGGTGGATTCAATCATATTATGACCCCTTGCCCTTCAGGGTTCTTTTATCTTAAGCTGGTTCTGGTTCATTGAACAATACCCAATCCAAAATAGCTGATCATCTAGTGGGCTCAACCATGAGCTGCTCCAAAAAGCCATCTCATAGGCATCTAGAAACTCCCCCTCCTGTAATCCAGCACCAACCTAATTTTCCCAATCTACCTGCATATTGAAGTCCCCCATGACCATCATAACATTGCTCTTTTGGCATGTATTTTCTATCTCCCATTGTAACTTGTTGGCCACATACGTACTACTGTTTAAGAGTCTGTATACAACTCCCATCAGGGTCTTTTTACCCTTGCAGTTGCTTGGGTCTATCCAAGGGGCTCTCTGCACTGGCTCCATAATCCTTTTCCGCTTCCTAACTGTCACCCAGATTCCTGTACTGCACCTTGGGTGTAACCACCTCTCTATATGTCCTATCTATCAAAGGAGGGAGGAGAAGATGGTGATGTGACGCAGCTCGCAGCGGCCACTCCGGTGGTGATGTCTGTTATTTGTCAAGTAGGATGCTGTGCACAATCCTGATTTGATGGAGAGGGACGTGAGAGCACGGAGGAATATCTGGAGAAACTTCTGAAATGCCTGCTTCGCTGCTGCTGCTACTGTGTGATCCAGAATTTCCAGAGGGGAAGGCCCCGAGTCCTTGGCTTTGCTTGTTGCTCGGCAGCCAGAGCGGGGTCAGAGCGCTCAGCAGAGATGGTGCTCAGTGTCGGAGGGGCCGGTCAGAGGCTCGAAGTTTCAGACGGACTGAGAGTTGGCTGCGGTCGGGTGCTTCCAATGGTGCAGTATTGGCAAGTTTGTGGTGCTTGGAAGTTCATGGCAAGGAGAGTTTCTCTCTTCTACTGTCTGTGTGAGATGATGGGGATATTGGAATTTTGAGAATTTTTTTTACCGAGCCCATGGTCTGCTGTTTATCAAGTTATGGTATTGCTTTGCACTGTTGTAACTATATGTTATAATTATGTGGTTTTGTAAGTTTTAGTCTTGGTATGTCCTATGTTTTCTTGTGATATCATTCTGGAGGATGTTGTATCATTTTTTAATGCATGCATTTCTAGATGACAATAAATGAGGATTGAGTGTATTCATAATCTAATCTAATCTAATCTATCACTCTTCAGCCTGCTGAATGATCTGGAGTTCATCCAGTTCCAGCTTCAACTCCTTAATGTGGATTGTCAGAAGTTGCAAGAGAAGCATTTCACTATCCAGCCTGGAGCCTCTACCCATGTGTCTTTGGGCTTGGGGAGGAAACTGGAGCACCTGGAAGAAACCCACATGGTCACGGGGAGAACGTACAAACTGCTTGAACCTGGGTTGCTGGCATTGTAAAGCATTACGCTAACCACTACATTACCGTGCCTCCCCAGAGTAGAGAATTAAAGAGTCATAGTGCAATACGTCTTGGATACAGGCACTCCAGCTCAACCAGTCTGTGCTGACAATGTACCCACCTTGCTAGTACCCATTTCCTGTGTTTGGACCACATCCCTCTCAGCCTCTCCCCTCCATACACCTATCCAAGTGCCTCTTAAATGATACTGAAACGCCTGCCTCAACCACTCCCTCGGGCAGCTCATTCCATATACTCACCGCCCTCTGTGTGGAAAACGTTGCCCCTCAGCTCCAGAGAAACTGCTGCAGGAACTCAGCAGGTCAGGCAGCATCTATGGAGATGAATAAACATTCAAAGTTTTGGACCAAGATCCTTCCTTGGGACTGAAAAGGAAGGAGGAATATGCCAGAATAAAAGGTTGGGGAATGGGAAGGGGGTGAGCTAGAAGGTGATAGGTGAAACCAGGCGAGTGGAAAAGGTCAAGGGCCGGAGGAGAAGGAAGTTGATAGTAGAGGAGAAAGAGAAGGGGGAGGGGACCAGGGAGAAGCAATAGGCAGGTATAGATGTAAAAGCCCGGAGCGGGGAATAGAGGGAGGGGGAGGGAAAATTTATTTTCTTTTACTGGAAGGAGAAATCAATATTCATGCCATCAAGTAGGAGACTACCCAGATGGAATATAAAGTGTTACTCCTCCATCCTGAGTTGGCTATATTCCAGCACAAGAGAAGTCTGTGGAGTGATGGGTCCATTTAAAACCTTTCCCACCTCACTCTAAACCTCTGTCCCTTAGTTTAGACTCCCCTGCTCTGGGGAAAAGACTGTTATCGTCCACCTTATCAAATTTTAAACATTTCGATCAGGTTGCCCCTCTTTCTTCTATGTTCCAAGCCAAGCCAGAATCTCCCTGTAACTCAGGCCCGCTGCTCCTGGTAACATCTTTGCCAGACTCCTGCACCTAGCCCCGGCAGCTGCAAGTGAGAGGCAGAGGGAGACTGGTCAAACACAAGCAGGCAGCGCTGAGCACTGTTGCTTACTCTCCACCCTTGTCCTCAGTGATTTCAGTCTTGCTCAACGTCTTAATTGGTGAGTTGGTCAAGAATTGGAGCTGCTCATGGGTTCACGCACCACCATTAGATTCAAGGTTCAAAAAAAGATTCAAAAAACTTTATTGTCATTCTAACCGTACATCAGCTCTGCAGGGCAGAATGAGACAGCGTTCCTCAGGGGCAGTGCAATCATAACATAACAAACGCAACACTAAATAATAAACGTAACAATAAATAGTAAAACACAGCAGCCACACGTCAGTTAAAATCAAGTTATAGGTGTCCAGTGTAAGTTAAAAGTGTCCAAAGCAGAGTCAGGTAGAGCAGCTATTTAGCAGTCTGATTGCCTGTGGGAGGAAACTGTTTAGTAGCCTTGTGGTTTTAGTTTTGATGCTCCTGTAATGTTTGCCTGATGGCAGAAGAACAAATAGTTCATGAGGAGGGTGTGAGGGGTCTTTAATGATGTACCGTGTCTTCTGGAGGCATCAACTCTGAAAGAGGTCTTGGACAGAAGGTAGGGAGACCCCAATAACCACCCTCTGCAAGGCTTTTTTGTCGCCAGCACTGCAGCTGGAGTACCAGGTTGTGATGCAAAAGGTCAGCACACTCTCAACCGTGCCTCTGTAGAATGTAGTTAAGATGTTAGTGGGGAGTGATGCTTGTTTAAGCTTCCTCAGAAAGTGCAATCTCTGCTGGGCCCGTTTCACAATCCCAGTGGTGTTCCTGGACCAGGTGAGATTGTCCGAGATCTACACCCCAAGGAACTATGTTTTCCACTCTCTCCACTGTGGAGCCGCTGATGCTGAGGGGTGTGTGCTCAGGCTGAGACCGTCTGAAATTGAAGATCATCTCCTTGGTTTTGGTGACATTAAGCATCAAGTTGTTATCCCTGCACCAGCTCTCTAGGTGTTTGACCTCCTCCCTGTACATTGTTTCATCATTTTTGCATTTGGCCATGCAGTCCGTTCTCAACCATGCCAAATTCCCTTGGAGACAGCAGAAGTGCCCGATCACCAGTCAGCTCCTTATCAAAATGTAAATTACAGGCTCCAATTGCACAGAAATTAGTAGCAGAAATATATAGAAACATAGAAAACCTACAGCGCAAAACAGGCCCTTCGGCCCTCAAAGCTGTGCCGAAAATGTCCTTACCTTAGAACTACCCAGGCTTACCCATAGCCCTCTGTTTTTCTGAGCTCCATATACCTGACCAGGAGCCTCTTAAAAGACCCTATCGTTTCCACCTCCACCGCCGCCAGCAGCCCATTCCATGCACTCACCGCTCTGTGCATAAAAAATAACTTACCCCTGACGTCTCCTCTGTACCTACTTCCAAGCACCTTAAAACTATGCCCTCT
The DNA here is from genome assembly GCF_030028105.1 of Mobula birostris. Lineage (NCBI taxonomy): Eukaryota > Metazoa > Chordata > Chondrichthyes > Myliobatiformes > Myliobatidae > Mobula > Mobula birostris. The sequence goes on from NW_027274389.1 coordinate 72,079, forward strand.
CGTGCTAGCCATCTCAGCCCTTGGAAAAAGCCTCTGACTATACAGACGATCAATGCCTCTCATTATCTTATACATCTCTATCAGGTCACCTCTCATCCTCCATCGCTCCAAGCAGAAAAGGTTGAGTTCACTCAAACTATTCTCATAAGGCATGCTCCCCAATCCAGGCAACATCCTTGTAAATATCCTCTGCACCCTTTCTATGGTTTCCACATCCTTCCTGTAGTGAGGCAACCAGAACTGAGCACAGTACTCCAAGTGGGGTCTCACCAGGGTCCTATACATCTGCAACATTACCTCTCAGCTCTTAAACTCAATCCACGGTTGATGAAGGCCAATGCACTATATGCCTTCTTAACCACAGAGTCAACCTGCGCAGCAGCTTTGAGTGTCCTATGGACTCGGACCCCAAGATCCCTCTGATCCTCCACACTGCCAAGAGTCTTACCATTAATACTATATTCTGCCATCATATTTAACCTACCAAAATGAACCACCTCACACTTATTTGGGTTGAACTCAGTCTGCCACTTCTCAGACCAGTTTTGCATCCTATCAATGTCCCGCGGTAACCTCTGACAGCCCTCCACACTATCCACAGCACCCTCAACCTTTGTGACATCAGCAAATTTACTAACCCATCCTTCCACTTCCTCATCCAGGTCATTTATAAAAATCACGAAGTGTAGGAGACCCAGAACAGATCCCTGAGACACACCACTAGTCACCAACCTCCATGCAGAATATGACACGTCACTCTTTGCTTTCCGTGGGCAAGCCAGTTCTGGATCCACAAAGCAATGTCCCCTTGGATCCCATGCCTCCTTACTTTCTCAATAAGCCTTGCATGGAGTACCTTATCAAATGCCTTGCTGAAATCCATATACACTACATCTACAGCTCTATCTTAATCAATGTGTTTAGTCACATCCTCAACAACTTCAATCAGGCTCGTAAGGCACGACCTGCTCTTGACAAAGCCATGCTGACTATTCCTGATCAGATTATGCCTCTCCAAATTTTCATAAATCCTGCCTCTCAGGATCTTCTCCATCAGCTTACCAACCACTGAAGTAAGACTCACTGGCCTATAATTTCCTGGGCTATCTCTACTCCTTTTCTTGAATAAAGGAGCAACATCTGCAACCCTCCAGTACTCCGGAACCTCTCCCATCCTCATTGATGATGCAAAGATCATCGCCAGAGGCTCAGCAATCTCCTCCCTCACCTCCCACAGTAGCCTGGGGTACATCTCGTCCGGTCCCAGTGACATATCCAACTTGATGCTTTCCAAATGCTCCAGCACATCCTCTTTCTTAATATCTACATGCTCAAGCTTTTCAGTCCACTGTAAACCATCCCTCCAATTGCCATATCCTTTTCCATAGTGAATACTGAAGCAAAGTACTCATTAAGTACCTCTACTATCATTTCCGGTTCCATAAACACTTTTCCAATGTCATTCTTGATTGATCCTATTCTCTCACATACTTGTAGAATGCCTTGGGGTTTTTCTTAATCGTGTCCACCAAGGACTTCTCATGGCCCCTTCTGGCTCTCCTAATTTCATTCTTAAGCTCCTCCCTGCTAGCCTTATAATCTTTTAGATCTCTATCATTACCCAGTTTTTTGAACCTTTCGTAAGCTCTTCTTCTTGACTAGATTTACAACAGTCTTTGTACACCACGGTTCCTGTACCCTACCATCCTTTCCCTGTCTCATTGGAAAGTACCTATGCAGAACCCCACGCAAATATCCCCTGAATATTTGCCACATTTCTTCCGTACATTTCCCTGAGAACATCTGTTTCCAATTTATGCTTCCAAGTTCCTGCCTGATAGCCTCGTATTTCCCCTTACTCCAATTAAACATTTCCCTAACTTGTCTGTTCCTGTCCCTCTCCAATGCTATGGTAAAGGAGATAGAATTGTGATCACTATCTCTAAAAAGCTCTCCCATTTAGAGACCTGACACCTGACCAGGTTCATTTCCCAATACCAGATCAAGTACAGGCTCTCCTCTTGTAGACTTATCTACATATTGTGTCAAGAAACCTTCCTGAACATACCTAACAAACTCCACCCCACCTAAACCCCTCATTCTTGGGAAATGCCAATCAATATTTGGGATATTCAAATCTCCCACCACAACAACCCTGTTATTATTACACCTTTCCAGAATCTGTCTCCCTATCTGCTCCTCGGTGTCCCTGTTGCTATTGGGTGGTCTATAAAAAACACCCAGTAGAGTTATTGACCCCTTCCTGTTACTAACTTCCACCCACAGAGACTCTGTCGACAGCCCCTCCATGACTTCCTCCTTTTCTGCAGTCGTGACTATCTCTGATCAACAGTGCCATGCCCCCATCTCTTTTGCCTCCCTCCCTGTCCTTTCTGAAACATCTAAAGCCTGGCACATGAAGTAGCCATTCCTGCCTCTGCACCATCCAAGTCTCTGTAATGGCCACAACATCATAGCTCCAAGTGCTGATCCACACTCTAAGCTCATCCACTTTGTTCATAATACTCCTCACATTAAAATAGACACATCTCAAGCCCTCGGACTGAGTGCCTAACTTCTCTGTCACCTGCCTATCCTCCCTTTCACACTGTCTCCAAGCTTTGTCTATTTGTGAGCCAACCTCCCTTTTCTTCGTCACATCAGTTCAGTTCCCACCTCCCAGCAGCTCTAGATTAAACTCTCCCCAATAGCCTTTACAAACCTCCCTGCCAGGATATTGGTCCCTCTGGGATTCAAGTGCAACCCACCCTTTCTGTACAGGTCACACCTGCCCCAAAAGAGGTCACAATGATCCAGAAATCTGAATCCCTGCCCATTGCTCCAATCCCTTAGCCACGCGTTTATCCTCCACCTCATTCCATCCCTATACTCACTGTCACGTGGCACAGACAGTAATCCTGAGATTACTACCTTTAAGGTCTTGTTTCTAAACTTCTTTCCTAACCCCCTATAGTCTGTTTTCAGGACCTCCTCCCTTCATACATATGTTGTTGGTACCACTATGTACCATAACCTCTGGCTGTTCTTTTTCCCACTTCAAGATATCATGGATGCAATCAGAAACATCTCAGACTCTGGCACCTGGGAGGCAAACTACCATCCGTGTTTCTTTCCTGGGTCCACCGAATCGCCTGTCTGACCCCCTAACTATAGAATCCCCTATCACTGCTGCCATCCTCTTCCTTTCCCTAACCTTCTGAGCCACAGGGCCAGACTCTGTGCCAGAGGCGCGGCCACTGTTGCTTCCCCCAGGTAAGTTGTGTCCCCCAACAGTCCTCAAACAGGAGTATTTATTGTTAAGGGGGACAGCCACTGGGGTACTCTCTAGCATCTGCCTTTTGCCCTTCCCTCTCCTGACTGTTATACACATACTTCCTGTCTGTATTCTACACAGATAACCTACCTCGCCTCAACCCTCTATCACCGGTCCCATTGAGCCAAAGCCTTCTTACTCTGTCTCCCTCTACTCCGATGACCACTGTATAAATCTGTCTTCTTTTTAAACTCTTCTCACTGTTCTCACTGGCTAACATCCATGTGTTTGCATAGTTGTGCCCCATTCAAACCACTGAAGAAATAACCGTCACCTTTTGAACTCCTATATTTAAAAGAAGGAGGAGAAGAAGTAGTTTTGTGAACTGTCTGCAGGACATCTCCATAGTCGCTAGTGCCATCTTGCCCAAATGCAATCCTGAAGAAGGTTCTCGGACCAAAATGACAATTGTTCATTTCCCAGCAGAGATGCTGCCTAGCCTGCTGGGATCCCCCATAGTTTTATGTACATTCCTCAAGATTTCCAGCATCTATACAATCTCCTTTGTGTCAAAAACAGCATGGAAACAGGTCACGTTGACACTAACCATTACACTCTGATCCCATCTTCCAATATTTGGCCCGATCCCAGGTGATTGAAGGGCTGCTCTAGGTACCCAGGTAGTTTTGCAGGTACTCACCACTCTCTGGGTGGGAAAAGGTTTCCTCTAACTCTGAGCTGAGCCCTAGATCTGGTGGACATTGTTAATGTAGTTGAAACAATGTGGGCTTTCCACATTTGAGAAGCATTGATCATGTGGATAGTCAGAGGCTTTTCCCCAGGGCTGAAATGGTTAGCATGAGAGGGCATAGTTTTAAGGTGCTTCGAAGCAGGTACGGAAGAGATGTCAGGTGTAAGTTTTTTACGCAGAGTGGTGAGTGCGTGGAATGGGCTGCCGGCAGCGGTGGTGGAGGCGGAAACAATAGGGTCTTTTAAGAGACTCCTGGATGACTACATGGAGCTCAGAAAGATAGAGGGCTATGGGTAAAGCCTTGGTAGTTCTAAGGTAAGGACATGTTCGACACAGCTTTGTGGGCCGAAGGGCCTGTATTGTGCTGTAGGTTTTCTATGTTTCTATGTTTCTAATGTCACAAAAGTGTGCCTAAGAGAATTGATGCGGTTTAAAAGGTGGTCACACCAAATATTGACCTAATTTATTTTTTTTGTACTGTTTGCTGCTCCTTATAGTATTTTGTTTTGGTATTCAGAAACTTTTCATTCCATTATTTTTGAAGGCATCTTTACTTTACAGATTTTTTCCCATGTGCCTAATACTTCTGCACACAGGGTTAGATTGAGCACAAAATTGTGGGCCAAAGGCCCAGTACTACGTTTTTATAGTTTGACCACCACTGATGTAAGAAACCCCCCATCCACAGAACTGACTATCCATCTCTCCCTGTTCACTGCCGGAGATCTCCTCAGGATCTCTCACCTCCCCTTATCGCCCATTACACTGCTAGTCAATGTGCTTAACCTTCTGCATGCTGTCAGGTACCATGAGGTGTGGCCACAGTTTTAGTCATGTTTCAGCTTTTGCAATGACACATTTTCATTTTACAGATAGGGCTACTCACACCTTGCCCTGCCTGTGGTTTCACTGTCATGTACTCTGTGACGGGGATAAAATAATCAGCAGAAATAGAATCCAGTTTGAAGTCCAGTATTGCTATAAACTACTAATATTTATTAGTAACTAAGCAATACTGTAATATAAATGAAGATAAATCACATAGGTTAGCAATGATTATATATACAATTACGTAAATCAGTAAATGTGGAAATATATGTATGAAAACCAAACTTCTTTAAGTCTATGGGTAAAAAGATACAGTCTTACGATGTTGAGTAAAGTTCAGTTCAGTTCAGTTTGTGATATGTAGTTGAATCGTGATGGATAGAGAGAGAGAGAGAGAGTGAGTTGAGTCTTCAGGTGAGCTGTTGCCATTGATCTTCTCGTCGTCCTCCGAAATCCTTCACAAGTCACCAACTGTGACTTTAACCAGGGGGACCGGTTTTTCTGTGGTGGAGCTATCACCCCGGCAAGGGTGGACACATAGACAACTCCCCACCAGTCAACCCCTTCTCCTTCACTGGAAGAGCAATTTGGATCGATCCGCCTGATCGATCCTCCAAAACCCACTTTCTCTGCGGGCACAACAATGCTCATTCAGAGTCCAGATCATGTGTCTGAGGTCTGTACCATCTGACCTCCTACTAATCTCACCAAGCTGAGCATCACTTGTCATTCAAAGAGTCCCTTCTTCCTTTGTCTGTAAAGGAATGCGAGCAAGCAACAAGTCCTTGAAAGTAACATCAACAACCCGCCTTCGGTCACCATAGCAACTTTCGTGCTGCTCGGTGCTGTCTCCAACTCCAAACTCAGTAGAAATCCAAAGTTACTTCCAATGCCTTAAAGTGGCAGTCCAACGGTTAATCTTCGTCTCTCTCTCTCTCTCTCTCTCTTTTCAAAAGCAACATATCAGTGGTAAATAACTCTCTCTCTCTCTCTTCGAAAGCGCAGTTAATTGGAGTACTCCAGGATCTCCTCACATTACCACTCCTCCTCCTCATGTGCTTGATGACCTTTCTGATGACGAAGGAATATAAAAAAAAGTTAATTGCTTCTAAGTATACAGTGGCTACTTTATTAGGTACAACTGCTCATTAATGCAAATATCTGATCAGCCAATCATGTAGCAGCAACTCAATGCATAAAAGCATGCAGACATGGTCAAGAGGTTCAGTTGTTGCTCCCGCCAAACATCAGAATGGGGAAAAAAATGTGATCTAAATGATTTTGACTGCAGAATTATTGTTAGTGCCATACAGAGTGGTTTAATTATCTCTAAAACTGCTGATCTCCTGGTATTTTCAGGTTTAAGTCTCTAGAGTTTACAGAAAATGTTGTGTAAAAAAAAACGTCCAGTGAGTGGCAGTTCTGTGGGTGAAAATGCCTTGTTAATGAGAGAGGTCAGAGGAGAATAGCCAGCTAACAGTAACTCAAATAACCATTACCATGGTTGGGTGTTGGGGTGGGGATATGTCTTTACCAAAGGAGGTGTAAGACACTCCTTCCCTCCACTAACCTGCAGGTCACCTGGGGCAAGGTGTAGCACCTGCTTAGTTCCCCCCCACCGCCCCGATCAGGGTCACATGAAGGTGGTGGATGGTTGTGTGAGCTGCTGGTGCACATCACAAGTCCTGGCTATGCAACCACTGACACCAGGCAGACAATCCCTGAAGAGTATTGATAATGGCTGGTGTCACCCGTCTTGTAAAGACACTGCCCGGAAGAAGGCAATGGCAATCCACTTCTGTAAAAAAAATTTGTGAAGAAAATGTACAAATCATGGTCAAGACTGTGATAGTCCAACACACACACAAAATGCTGGAGGAACTCAGTTGGCCAGGCAGCATCTATAGAAAAGACTACATTGACGTTTCAGCAGGAAGGGTCTTGGCCTGAAATGTTGACTGTACTTTTCTCTGTACATAGATGCTGCCTGGCCTGCTGAGTTCCTCTGGCATCTTGTGTATGTTGCTTGGACTTCCAGCATCTGTAGATTTGACGTGGCATATGATGATGGAGGATACAACAGAGATGTGCAGAAGAGCATCTCTGAATGCTCAGTACACAGAAGGTACAAATCTACAGCACATTACAGGTCCTTCAACCCACAAAGTTGTGCCAACCAAGTGACCTACTCTAGAAACTGCCTAGAATTTCCCTACCATATAACCTTCTACTTTTCTAAGCTCCACGTACCTATCTAAGAGTCTCATAAAAGACCCCATTGTATCTGCCTCCACCACCACCACCGACAGTGCATTCCACGCACCCACCACTCTGTGTCAAAAAACTACCCATGATATCCCCTCAGTACCTACTTCCAAGCACATCAAAACAATGCCTTCTCCTGTTAGCCAGTATGTCAAACTTTGAAGAGGATGGGCTGCAGTAGCAAATGACCACAGACATATAGTACATAATAAAGTGGCCACTGGGCGTATTGTTAGTGTTTTAGGGATGCACAATGCAGAAACAGACCCTTCGGCCCATCACATCCATGCTAACTTTTTCCCTCAATGACACTAATCCCACTTGCCTGCATTAGAACCGTATCAATTAGCCTTATGTTTATCGTCATGTGTACAATTACGGTGAAGCATAGGTACAATGAAAAACTTGCAACAGAATCACAGGCGTGTAGATACAATGTACAGAACTTACATTATATGTAAAATTATACCACACAGTTAACACAAAAGTGTGCAAAAACAAGACCTTGGTGCAATTAAAAACAATTTGAGAATGTTCTGGTGATCGGCAGAGCTGGGGTAGGGTTAAAGCTTGTTTATTTATTTGCAGATAAAGCATGGTAACAGGTCCTTCCAGCTCTGCAAGCCCATGCTGCCCACTTACACCCATGGATTACGGGAGGAACCCCGAATGGTTGTAGGAAAGTGTCTGTTCATGATCCTAGTGGTGTGGGACTTCTGTATCTCCTGGTTAACAGTAGCCATGAGAAGAGGACATGGCCTGGCTGGTGGGGATCCTTGATGGTGAATGCTGCCTTCTTGATGCAGAACCTCTTGTACGTGCTGTTGGTGGTGGTGATGGACTGGGCTGCTTCCACGACAACCTGCAGCTTCCTACACTCCTGTGCACTGGACTTTCTGTACCAGGCTGCAATGTTGAGGACTGGGAGAAATTCAGAGTTCAGCAGAGGAGGACAAAGGGCTTAATTAGGAAGGGGAAAAAAGATTATGAGAGAAAACTGGCAGGGGACATAAAAACTGACTGTAAAAGCTTTTATAGATATGTAAAAAGAAAAAGACTGGTAAAGACAAATGTAGGTCCCCTACAGACAGAAACAGGTGAATTGATTATGGGGAGCAAGGACATGGCAGACCAATTGAATAACTACTTTGGTTCTGTCTTCACTAAGGAGGACATGAATAATCTTCCAGAAATAGTAGGGGACAGAGGGTCCAGTGAGATGGAGGAACTGAGCGAAATACATGTTAGTAGGGAAGTGGTGTTAGGTAAATTGAAGGGATTAAAGGCAGATAAATCCCCAGGGCCAGATGGTCTGCATCCCAGAGTACTTAAGGAAGTAGCCCAAGAAATAGTGGATGCATTAGTGATAATTTTTCAAAACTCGTTAGATTCTGGATTAGTTCCTGAGGATTGGAGGGTGGCTAATGTAACCCCACTTTTTAAAAAAGGAGGGAGAGAGAAACCGGGGAATTATAGACCGGTTAGCCTAATGTCAGTGGTGGGGAAACTGCTGGAGTCAGTTATCAAAGATGTGATAACAGCACATTTGGAAAGCGGTGAAATCATCGGACAAAGTCAGCATGGATTTGTGAAAGGAAAATCACGTCTGACGAATCTCATAGAATTTTTTGAGGATGTAACTAGTAGAGTGGATAGGGGAGAACCAGTGGATGTGGTATATTTGGATTTTCAAAAGGCTTTTGACAAGGAGATTAGTGTGCAAACTTAAAGCACACTGTATTGGGGGTAAAGTATTGATGTGGATAGAGAATTGGTTAGCAGACAGCAAGCAAAGAGTGGGAATAAACGGGACCTTTTCAGAATGGCAGGCAGTGACTAGTGGGGTACCGCAAGGCTCAGTGCTGGGACCCCAGTTGTTTACAATATATATTAATGACTTGGATGAGAGAATTAAATGCAGCATCTCCAAGTTTGCGGATGACACGAAGCTGGGTGGCAGTGTTAGCTGTGAGGAGGATGCTAAGAGGATGCAGGGTGACTTGGATAGGTTGGGTGAGTGCGCAAATTCATGGCAGATGCAATTTAATGTGGATAAATGTGAAGTTATCCACTTTGGTGGCAAAAATAGGAAAACAGATTATTATCTGAATGGTGGCTGATTAGGAAAAGGGGAGGTGCAATGAGACCTGGGTGTCATTATACACCAGTCATTGAAAGTGGGCATGCAGGTACAGCAGGCGGTGAAAAAGGCGAATGGTATGCTGGCATTTATAGCGAGAGGATTTGAGTACAGGAGCAGGGAGGTACTACTGCAGTTGTACAAGGCCTTGGTGAGACCACACCTGGAGTATTGTGTGCAGTTTTAGTCCCCTAATCTGAAGAAAGACATCCTTGCCATAGAGGGAGTACAAAGAACGTTCACCAGATTGATTCCTGGGATGGCAGGACTTTCATATGAAGAAAGACTGGATGAACTAAGCTTGTACTTATTGGAATTTAGAAGATTGAGGGGGGATCTGATTGAAACGTATAAAATCCTAAAGGGATTGGACAGGCTAGATGCAGGAAGATTGTTCCCGATGTTGGGGAAGTCCAGAACGAGGGGCCACAGTTTGAGGATAGAGGGGTAGCCTTTTAGGACTGAGATTAGGAAAAACTTCTTCACACAGAGAGTGGTGAATCTGTGGAATTCTCTGCCACAGGAAACAGTTGAGGCCAGTTCATTGGCTATATTTAAGAGGGAGTTAGATATGGCCCTTGTGGCTACGGGGGTCAGGGGGTATGGAGGGAAGGCTGGGGCGGGGTTCTGAGTTGGATGATCAGCCATGATCATAATAAATGGCGGCGCAGGCTCGAAGGGCCGAATGGCCTACTCCTGCACCTATTTTCTATGTTTCTATGTTTCTATGTAACTCTTGCATATTCAATATTTCAGTAATATTTGAGTTTGTATGTTCGTTACGTGCTATGTCCTATGACATGGGCAATCATGCTTTTCTTGACCATGACTGTCCTTGGCAAACTTTTCTACAGAGGTGGATTGCCATGGCCTTTGTCTGGACGGTGTCTTTACTGGACGGGTGACCCCAGCCATTTTCAATACTCTTCAGAGATTGTCTGCCCGGCGTTAACAGTCCCCGTGGTCATATAACCAGGTCTTGCGATGTGTTCCCCCTCCCCGCTCATAGAACCATACACCACCTGCTCCCAGGGCTTCACCTGACCCTGATCAGGGTGGGGAGGGGTGTGAAGCAAGTGGTAGACCTTGCGCAAGGGTGGCCTACAGGGGCCTGTGGCGAGATGGAGAACCTTACACCTCCTTTGCTATAGACGGAAATCCGCCCCACCAACCTAATATTCGAGTAATCACGTATACATACTGGTTGATTAAGCATTCTCGTTTGTTTAAATATTTCTTTACAGGTTATATGTAAAAACAATTGTATAGGTCATGATGCATTCACGTGATGTGCGCGCTCCTCGTTCTCGCTTAAACAGGAACTTGCGCTCGCATTTCTCAGCTATCTGCTTTCTGTTGAATTAATATTTTGGATTTACAAAACGTAACAGTAATAAGCCAGGATACATTCAATCTTTAAACTTGTGGAAGTTTGTTAGAGTATTTAGTGACAAGCTGTGCCTTTTGAAGCTTGCAACAAAGTAACCATGACGGGAACCTGCGCTATTTAAGTAATGAAATGCTTTAAACACTGATTGTGTTAGATGACATCGCTTCCTCTGTCATTGATTTCCAGATAACAGCCATCCTTCTGAGGAAAAACAATTTCCCAACACTAAACTCTTTTCTCTGACCTGACAGCTTATCGTTGATGCTTCAGACTTTTCATGTTTTATCTGTATTAATAGCGCAATTGACACCTCGCCGGTCATTTCCTTCCTGCCTAAGGGAAGATGCTGCACGGTGAAAAATGAGTAGATGGGGTGGGGCAGAAATGATATCTGTACACTGACCGGTGTCTCTCAGTCCTTCTCTCTCAGGAATATCTGTACACTGACTGCTGTCTCTCGGTCCCTCTTTCTCAGAGGGATATCTGTACACTGACCAGAGTCTCTCAGTCCCTCACTGTCGGGGGGATATCCGTACACTGACTGGAGTCTCTCAGTCCCTCTCTCTGAGGGGGATATCAGTACACAGACTGGTGTCTCTCATTCCCTCTCTCTCAGGGATATCTGTATACTGACCAATGCCTCTCAGTCCCTCTCTCTCAGGGATATCTGTATACTGACCCATTTCTCTCAGTCCCTCTCTCTCAGGGATATCTGTATACTGACCCATGTCTCTCAGTCCCTCTCTCTCAGGGATATCTGTACACCGACCGATGTCTCTCAGTCCCTCTCTCTCAGGGATATAACTGTACACTGACTGGTGTCTCTCAGTCCCTCTCTCTCAGGGATATATCTGTACACTGACTGGTGTCTCTCAGTCCCTCTCTCAGAGGGATATCTGTACACTGACCATGTCTCTCAGGCCCTTTCTCTCAGGGGGATATCTGTACACTGACCGCTGTCTCTCAGTCCTTCTATCACAGGGGATATCTGTACACTGACCGGTGTCTCTCAGTCCCTCTTTTTCAGGGGGATAACTGTACAGTGACTGGTGTCTTTCAGTCCCTCTCTCTCAGAGGGATATCAGTACACTGACTGGCGTCTCTCAGTCCCTCTCTCTCAGGGATATCTGTATACTGACCAATGTCTCTCAGTCCCTCTATCTCAGGGGATATCTGTACACTGACCGGTGTCACTCAGACCCTCTCTCTCAGGGATATATCTATACACTGACTGGTGTCTCTCAGTCCCTCTCTCTCAGGGATATCAGTACACTGACCGCTGTCTCTCAGTCCCTCTATCTCAGGGGATATCTGTACACTGACTGGTGTCTCTCAGTCCCTCTCTCAGAGGGATATCTGTACACTGACCGCTGTCTCTCGGTCCCTCTATCACAGGGGATATCTGTACACTAACCGGTGTCTCTCAGTTCCTCTCTCTCAGGGGGATATCAGTACACTGACTGGCGTCTCTCAGTCCCTCTCTCTCAGGGATATCTGTATACTGACCAATGTCTCTCAGTCCCTCTATCTCAAGGGGATATCTGTACACTGACCGGTGTCACTCAGACCCTCTCTCTCAGGGATATATCTATACACTGACTGGTGTCTCTCAGTCCCTCTCTCTCAGGGATATCAGTACACTGACCGCTGTCTCTCAGTCCCTCTATCTCAGGGGATATCTGTACACTGACTGGTGTCTCTCAGTCCCTCTCTCAGAGGGATATCTGTACACTGACCGCTGTCTCTCGGTCCCTCTATCACAGGGGATATCTGTACACTAACCGGTGTCTCTCAGTCCCTCTCTCTCAGGGGGATATCAGTACACTGACTGGCGTCTCTCAGTCCCTCTCTCTCAGGGATATCTGTATACTAACCGATGTCTCTCAGTCCCTCTATCCCAGGGGATATCTGTACACCGACCGGTGTCTTTCAGTCCCTCTCTCTCAGGGATATCTGTACACTTACCTGTGTCTCTCAGGCCCTCTCTCTCAGGGATGTCTGTACACTGACTGGTGTTTCTCAGTCCCACTCTCTCAGGAGATATCTGTACACTAACCTGTGTCTCTCAGGGATATCTGTACACTTACTGGTGTCTCTCAGAACCACTCTCACAGGGATAGCTGTACACTGACTGGTGTCTCTCAGTCCCTCTCTCTCAGCGATATCTGTACACTGACCAATGCCACTCAGTCCCTCTCTCTCAGGGGGATATCTGTACACTGACCGGTGTCTGTCAGTCCCACTCTCTCAGGGGGATATCTGTACACTGACCGGTTTCTCTCAGTCCCTCTCTCTCTCAGGGATATCTGTACACTGACAGGTTTCTCTCTGTCCCTCTCTCTCAAGAATATCTGAACACTGAATGGTGTCTCTCAGTCCCTCTCTCTCAGGGATATGTATTCGCTGACCAGAGTATCTCAGTCCCTCTCTGTCGGGGGGATATCTGTACACAGACTGGTTTCTCTCAGTCCCTCTCTCTCAGGGGGATATCAGTACACTGACTGCTGTCTCTCAGGCCCTCTCTCTCAGGGATATGTGTACACTGAATGGTGTCTATCAGTCCCTCTCTCTCAGGGATATCTGTATACTGACTACTGTCTCTCAGTCCCTCTTTCTCAGAGGCATATCTGTACACTGACCAATGCCTCTAAGTCCCTCTCTCTCAGGGGATATCTGTACACTGAACAGTGTCTTTCAGCACCCTCTCTCTCAGGGGTATCTGTACACTGACTGGTGCCTCTCAGTTCCTCTCTATCAGGGACATCTGTACACCGACCAGTGTATCTCAGTCCCTCTCTCTCAGGGATATCTGTACACTGACCAGTGTCCCTCAGTCCCTCTCTCTCAGGGGATATCTGTACACTGACTGGTGGCTCTCCGTCCCTCTCTCTCAGCGATATCTGTATACTGACCAATACCTCTCAGTCCCTCTCTCTCAGTGAGATATCTGTACACTGACCGGTGTCTCTCAGTCCCTCTCTCTCGAGGATATCTGTACACTGACCGGTGTCTGTCAGTCCCTCTCTCTCAGGGATATCTGTACACTGACTGGTGCCTCTCATTTCCTCTCTATCAGGGATATCTGTACACTGACCGGTGTCTCTCTGTCCCTCACTCTCAGGGATATCTGTACACCGACGAGTGTCTCCCCAGTCCCTCTCTCTCAGGGATATCTGTACACTGACCAATCCCTCTAAGTTCCTCTCTCTCAGGGGGATATCTGTGCACTGACCGCTGTCTCTCAGTCCCTCTCTCTCTCAGGGATATCTGTACACTGACTGGTGTCTCTCTGTCCCTCCCTCTCAGGGGGATATCTGTGCACTGACTGGTGTCTCTCAGTCCCTCTCTCTCAGGGGAATATCTGTACACTGACCGGTGTCTGTCAGTCCCTCCCTCTCAGGGGGATATCTGTGCACTGACTGGTGTCTCTCAGTCCCTCTCTCTCAGGGGGATATCAGTACACTAACCTGTGTCTCTCAGGCATATCTGTACACTTACTAGTGTCTCTCAGACCCTCTCTCTCAGGGATAGCTGTACACTGACCGGTGTCTCTCAGTCCTTCTCTCTCAGCCATATCTGTACACTGACCAATGCCACTCAGTCCCTCTCTCTCAGGGGGATATCTGTACACTGACTGGTGTCTCTCTGTCCCTCTCCGTCTCAGTGCCTCTCTCTCTCAGGGATATCTGTACACTGAGTGGTGTCTCTCTGTCCCTCTCTCTCTCAGGGATATCTGTACACTGAGTGGTGTCTCTATGTCCCTCTCTCTCAGGGGGATATCAGTACACTGACTGCTGTCTCTCAGCACCTCTCTCTCAGGGATATGTGTACACTGAATGTTGTCTCTCAGTCCCTCTCTCTCAGGGATATCTGTATACTGACTACTGTCTCTCAGTCCCTCTTTCTCACAGGGATATCTGTTCACTGACCAATGCCTCTAAGTCCCTCTCTCTCAGGGGATATCTGTACACAGAACAGTGTCTTTCAGGCCCTCTCTCTCAGGGATATCTGAACACTGACTGGTGTCCCTCAGTCCCTCTCTCTCAGGGATATCTGTACCATGACCGTTGTCTCTCAGTCCCTGTATCTCAGGGGATCTCTGTACACTGACCGGTGTCTCTCAGTCCCTATCTCTCACGGGATATCTGTACACTTACCCGTGTCTCTCAGGCCCTCTCTCTCAGGGACATCTGTACACTGACTGGTGTCTCTCAGTCCCTCTCTCTCAGGGGGATATCTGTACACTGACTGTTGTATCTCATTCCCTCGCTCTCAGGGATATCTGAACACTGACTTGTGTCCCTCAGTCCCTCTCTCTCAGAGTTATCTGTACACTGACCGGTGTCTCTCAGTCCCTCTCTCTCAGGGATATCTGTACACTGACGGTTGTCTCTCAGTCCCTCTCTTTCAGGGGGGTATCTGTACACTAACCTGTGTCTCTCAGGGATATCTGTACACTTACTGGTGTCTCTCAGAACCACTCTCACAGGGATAGCTGTACACTGACTGGTGTCTCTCAGTCCCTCTCTCTCAGCGATATCTGTACACTGACCAATGCCACTCAGTCCCTCTCTCTGAGGGGGATATCTGTACACTGACTGGTGTCTCTCTGTCCCTCCCTCTCAGGGGGATATCTGTGCACTGACTGGTGTCTCTCAGTCCCTCTCTCTCAGGGGGATATCTGTACACTGACCGGTGTCTGTCAGTCCGACTCTCTCAGGGGGATATCTGTACACTAACCTGTGTCTCTCAGGGATATCTGTACACTTACTGGTGTCTCTCAGACCCTCTCTCTCAGCGATAGCTGTACACTGACCGGTATCTGTCAGTCCCTCTCTCTCAGCCATATCTGTACACTGACCAATGCCACTCAGTCCCTCTCTCTCAGGGGGATATCTGTACACTGACTGGTGTCTCTCTGTCCCTCTCTCTCAGGGATATCTGAACACTGACTGGTGTCTCTCAGTCCCTCTCTCTCAGGGGGATATCTGTACACTGACCGGTGTCTGTCAGTCCCACTCTCTCAGGGGGATATCTGTACACTGACCGGTTTCTGTCAGTCCCTCTCTCTCTCAGTCCCTCTCTGTCTCAGGGATATCTATACACTGACTGGTGTCTCTCTGTCCCTCTCTCTCAGGGATATCTGAACACTGACTGGTGTCTCCCAGCCCCTCTCTCTCAGGGATATGTATTCGCTGACCAGAGTATCTCAGTCCCTGTCTGTCGGGGGGATATCTGTACACAGACTTGTTTCTCTCAGTCCCTCTCTCTCAGGGGGATATCAGTACACTGACTGCTGTCTCTCAGGCCCTCTCTCTCAGGGATATGTGTACACTGACTGGTGTCTCTCAGTCCCTCTCTCTCAGGGATATCTGTATACTGACTACTGTCTCTCAGTCCCTCTTTCTCACAGGGATATCTGTACACTGACCAATGCCTCTAAGTCCCTCTCTCTCAGGGGATATCTGTACACAGAACAGTGTGTTTCAGGCCCTCTCTCTCAGGGGTAACTGAACACTGACTGGTGTCCCTCAGTCCCTCTCTCTCAGGGGGATATCTGTACACTGACCGCTGTCTCTCAGTCCCTGTATCTCAGGGGATCTCTGTACACTGACCGGTGTCTCTCAGTCCCTATCTCTCACGGGATATCTGTACACTTACCCGTGTCTCTCAGGCCCTCTCTCTCAGGGATGTCTGTACACTGACTACTGTCTCTCAGTCCCTCTTTCTCAGAGGGATATCTGTCCACTGACCAATGCCTCTAAGTCCCTCTCTCTCAGGGATGTCTGTACACTAACTGGTGTCTCTCAGTCCCACTCTCTCAGGGGAATCTGTACACTGACCGTTGTCTCTCAGTCCATCTTTCAGGGGGGTATCTGTGCAATGACTGCTGTCTCTCAGTCCCTCTCTCTCTCAGGGATATCTGTACACTGACTGGTGTCTCTCTGTCCCTCCCTCTCAGGGGGATATCTGTACACTGACCAATGTCTCTCAGTCCCTCTCTCTCAGGGGATATCTGTACACTGAACGGTGTCTCTCAGTCCCCCTCTCTCAGTGGGATATCTGTACACCTACCCGTGTCTCTCAGGCCCTCTCTCCCAGGGGGATATCGGTACACTGACCGGTTTCTCTCAGTCCCTCTCTCTCTCAGGGATATCTGTACACTGACTGGTGTCTCTCAGTCCCTCTCTCTCAGGGGGATATCTGTACACTGACTGGTGTCTCTCTGTCCCTCTCTCTCAGGGATATCTGAATACTGACTCGTGTCTCTCAGTCCCTCTCTCTCAAGGATATGTATTCGCTGACCAGAGTATCTCAGTCCCTCTCTGTCGGGGGGATATCTGTACACAGACTGGTTTCTCTCAGTCCGTCTCTCTCAGGGGGATATCAGTACACTGACTGCTGTCTCTCAGGCCCTGTCTCTCTGGGATATCTGTATACAGACTACTGTCTCTCAGTCCCTCTTTCTCAGAGGGATATCTGTACACTGACCAATTCCTCTCAGTCCCTCTCTCTCAGGTGATATCTGTACACTGAACGGTGTCTCTCAGTCCCCCTCTCTCAGTGGGATATCTGTACACCTACCCGTGTCTCTCAGGTCCTCTCTCTCAGGGGTATCTGTACACTGAATGGTGTCTCTCAGTCCCTCTCTCTCAGGGATATCTGTACACTGACCTGTGTCTGTCAGTCCCTCTCTCTCAGGGATATCTGTACACTGACTGGTGCCTCTCAGTTCCTCTCTATCAGGGATATCTGTACACTGACCGGTGTCTCCCAGTCCCTCTCTCTCAGGGATATCTGTACACCGACCAGTGTCTCTCAGTCCCTCTCTCTCAGGGATATCTGTACACTGACTGGTGTCTCTCAGTCCCTCTCTCTGAGTGAGATATCTGTACACTGACCAATGCCTCCAAGTCCCCCTCTCTCAGGGGGATATCTGTACACTAACCTGTGTCTCTCAGGGATATCTGTACACTTACTGGTGTCTCTCAGACCCTCTCTCTCAGGGATAGCTGTACACTGACTGGTGTCTCTCAGTCCCTCTCACTCAGCGATATCTGTATACTGACGAATGCCACTCAGTCCCTCTCTCTCAGGGGGATATCTGTACACTGACCGGTGTCTGTCAGTCCCACTCTCTCAGGGGGATATCTGTACACTGACCGGTTTCTCTCAGTCCCTCTCTCTCTCAGGGATTTCTGTACACTGACTGGTGTCTCTCAGTCCCTCTCTCTCAGTGGGATATCTGTACACTGACTGGTGTCTCTATGTCCCTCTCTCTCAGGGATATCTGAACACTGACTGGTGTCTCTCAGTCCCTCTCTCTCAGGAATATGTATTCGCTGACCAGAGTATCTCGGTCCCTCTCTGTCGGGGGGATATCTGTAGACTGACCAATGTCTCTCAGTCCCTCTCTCTCAGGGATATCTGTATACTGACTGGTGTCTCTCAGTCTCCCTCTCTCAGTGGGATATCTGTACACCTACCCGTGTCTCTCAGGCCCTCTCTCTCAGGGGTATCTGTACACTGAATGGTGTCTCTCAGTCCCTCTCTCTCAAGGATATCTGTACACTGACCGGTGTCTGTCAGTCCCTCTCTCTCAGGGATATCTGTACACCGACTGGTGCCTCTCAGTTCCTCTCTATCAGGGATATCTGTACACTGACCGGTGTCTCTCAGTCCCTCTCTCTCAGCGATATCTGTACACCGACCAGTGTCTCTCAGTCCCTCTCTCTCAGGGATATCTGTACACTGACTGGTGTCTCTCAGTCCCTCTCTCTCAGTGAGATATCTGTACACTGACCAATGCCTCCAAGTCCCCCTCTCTCAGGGGGATATCTGTACACTAACCTGTGTCTCTCAGGGATATCTGTACACTGACTGGTGTCTCTCAGTCCCTCTCTCTCAGGGGAATATCTGTACACTGACCGGTGTCTGTCAGTCCCTCCCTCTCAGGGGGATATCTGTGCACTGACTGGTGTCTCTCAGTCCCTCTCTCTCAGGGATAGCTGTACACTGACTGGTGTCTCTCAGTCCCTCTCACTCAGCGATATCTGTATACTGACGAATGCCACTCAGTCCCTCTCTCTCAGGGGGATATCTGCACACTGACCGGTGTCTCTCAGGTCCTCTCTCTCAGGGGTATCTGTACACTGAATGGTGTCTCTCAGTCCCTCTCTCTCAGGGATATCTGTACACTGACCTGTGTCTGTCAGTCCCTCTCTCTCAGGGATATCTGTACACTGACTGGTGCCTCTCAGTTCCTCTCTATCAGGGATATCTGTACACTGACCGGTGTCTCCCAGTCCCTCTCTCTCAGGGATATCTGTACACCGACCAGTGTCTCTCAGTCCCTCTCTCTCAGGGATATCTGTACACTGACTGGTGTCTCTCAGTCCCTCTCTCTCAGTGAGATATCTGTACACTGACCAATGCCTCCAAGTCCCCCTCTCTCAGGGGGATATCTGTACACTAACCTGTGTCTCTCAGGGATATCTGTACACTTACTGGTGTCTCTCAGACCCTCTCTCTCAGGGATAGCTGTACACTGACTGGTGTCTCTCAGTCCCTCTCACTCAGCGATATCTGTATACTGACGAATGCCACTCAGTCCCTCTCTCTCAGGGGGATATCTGTACACTGACCGGTGTCTGTCAGTCCCACTCTCTCAGGGGGATATCTGTACACTGACCGGTTTCTCTCAGTCCCTCTCTCTCTCAGGGATTTCTGTACACTGACTGGTGTCTCTCAGTCCCTCTCTCTCAGTGGGATATCTGTACACTGACTGGTGTCTCTATGTCCCTCTCTCTCAGGGATATCTGAACACTGACTGGTGTCTCTCAGTCCCTCTCTCTCAGGAATATGTATTCGCTGACCAGAGTATCTCGGTCCCTCTCTGTCGGGGGAATATCTGTACACTGACCGGTGTCTGTCAGTCCCTCCCTCTCAGGGGATATCTGTGCACTGACTGGTGTCTCTCAGTCCCTCTCTCTCAGGGATAGCTGTACACTGACTGGTGTCTCTCAGTCCCTCTCACTCAGCGATATCTGTATACTGACGAATGCCACTCAGTCCCTCTCTCTCAGGGGGATATCTGCACACTGACCGGTGTCTCTCAGGTCCTCTCTCTCAGGGGTATCTGTACACTGAATGGTGTCTCTCAGTCCCTCTCTCTCAGGGATATCTGTACACTGACCTGTGTCTGTCAGTCCCTCTCTCTCAGGGATATCTGTACACTGACTGGTGCCTCTCAGTTCCTCTCTATCAGGGATATCTGTACACTGACCGGTGTCTCCCAGTCCCTCTCTCTCAGGGATATCTGTACACCGACCAGTGTCTCTCAGTCCCTCTCTCTCAGGGATATCTGTACACTGACTGGTGTCTCTCAGTCCCTCTCTCTCAGTGAGATATCTGTACACTGACCAATGCCTCCAAGTCCCCCTCTCTCAGGGGGATATCTGTACACTAACCTGTGTCTCTCAGGGATATCTGTACACTTACTGGTGTCTCTCAGACCCTCTCTCTCAGGGATAGCTGTACACTGACTGGTGTCTCTCAGTCCCTCTCACTCAGCGATATCTGTATACTGACGAATGCCACTCAGTCCCTCTCTCTCAGGGGGATATCTGTACACTGACCGGTGTCTGTCAGTCCCACTCTCTCAGGGGGATATCTGTACACTGACCGGTTTCTCTCAGTCCCTCTCTCTCTCAGGGATTTCTGTACACTGACTGGTGTCTCTCAGTCCCTCTCTCTCAGTGGGATATCTGTACACTGACTGGTGTCTCTATGTCCCTCTCTCTCAGGGATATCTGAACACTGACTGGTGTCTCTCAGTCCCTCTCTCTCAGGAATATGTATTCGCTGACCAGAGTATCTCGGTCCCTCTCTGTCGGGGGGATATCTGTACACTGACCAATGTCTCTCAGTCCCTCTCTCTCAGGGATATCTGTATACTGACTGGTGTCTCTCAGTCTCCCTCTCTCAGTGGGATATCTGTACACCTACCCGTGTCTCTCAGGCCCTCTCTCTCAGGGGTATCTGTACACTGAATGGTGTCTCTCAGTCCCTCTCTCTCAAGGATATCTGTACACTGACCGGTGTCTGTCAGTCCCTCTCTCTCAGGGATATCTGTACACCGACTGGTGCCTCTCAGTTCCTCTCTATCAGGGATATCTGTACACTGACCGGTGTCTCTCAGTCCCTCTCTCTCAGCGATATCTGTACACCGACCAGTGTCTCTCAGTCCCTCTCTCTCAGGGATATCTGTACACTGACTGGTGTCTCTCAGTCCCTCTCTCTCAGTGAGATATCTGTACACTGACCAATGCCTCCAAGTCCCCCTCTCTCAGGGGGATATCTGTACACTAACCTGTGTCTCTCAGGGATATCTGTACACTGACTGGTGTCTCTCAGTCCCTCTCTCTCAGGGGAATATCTGTACACTGACCGGTGTCTGTCAGTCCCTCCCTCTCAGGGGGATATCTGTGCACTGACTGGTGTCTCTCAGTCCCTCTCTCTCAGGGGGATATCAGTACACTAACCTGTGTCTCTCAGGCATATCTGTACACTTACTAGTGTCTCTCAGACCCTCTCTCTCAGGGATAGCTGTACACTGACCGGTGTCTCTCAGTCCTTCTCTCTCAGCCATATCTGTACACTGACCAATGCCACTCAGTCCCTCTCTCTCAGGGGGATATCTGTACACTGACTGGTGTCTCTCTGTCCCTCTCCGTCTCAGTGCCTCTCTCTCTCAGGGATATCTGTACACTGAGTGGTGTCTCTCTGTCCCTCTCTCTCTCAGGGATATCTGTACACTGAGTGGTGTCTCTATGTCCCTCTCTCTCAGGGGGATATCAGTACACTGACTGCTGTCTCTCAGCACCTCTCTCTCAGGGATATGTGTACACTGAATGTTGTCTCTCAGTCCCTCTCTCTCAGGGATATCTGTATACTGACTACTGTCTCTCAGTCCCTCTTTCTCACAGGGATATCTGTTCACTGACCAATGCCTCTAAGTCCCTCTCTCTCAGGGGATATCTGTACACAGAACAGTGTCTTTCAGGCCCTCTCTCTCAGGGATATCTGAACACTGACTGGTGTCCCTCAGTCCCTCTCTCTCAGGGATATCTGTACCATGACCGTTGTCTCTCAGTCCCTGTATCTCAGGGGATCTCTGTACACTGACCGGTGTCTCTCAGTCCCTATCTCTCACGGGATATCTGTACACTTACCCGTGTCTCTCAGGCCCTCTCTCTCAGGGACATCTGTACACTGACTGGTGTCTCTCAGTCCCACTCTCTCAGGGGAATCTGTACACTGACCGTTGTCTCTCAGTCCATCTTTCAGGGGGGTATCTGTGCAATGACCGCTGTCTCTCAGTCCCTCTCTCTCTCTCAGGGATATCTGTACACTGACTGGTGTCTCTCAGTCCCTCTCTCTCAGGGGATATCTGTACACTGACTGTTGTATCTCATTCCCTCGCTCTCAGGGATATCTGAACACTGACTTGTGTCCCTCAGTCCCTCTCTCTCAGAGTTATCTGTACACTGACCGGTGTCTCTCAGTCCCTCTCTCTCAGGGATATCTGTACACTGACCGTTGTCTCTCAGTCCCTCTCTTTCAGGGGGGTATCTGTACACTAACCTGTGTCTCTCAGGGATATCTGTACACTTACTGGTGTCTCTCAGACCCTCTCTCTCAGCGATAGCTGTACACTGACCGGTATCTGTCAGTCCCTCTCTCTCAGCCATATCTGTACACTGACCAATGCCACTCAGTCCCTCTCTCTCAGGGGGATATCTGTACACTGACTGGTGTCTCTCTGTCCCTCTCTCTCAGGGATATCTGAACACTGACTGGTGTCTCTCAGTCCCTCTCTCTCAGGGGGATATCTGTACACTGACCGGTGTCTGTCAGTCCCACTCTCTCAGGGGGATATCTGTACACTGACCGGTTTCTGTCAGTCCCTCTCTCTCTCAGTCCCTCTCTGTCTCAGGGATATCTATACACTGACTGGTGTCTCTCTGTCCCTCTCTCTCAGGGATATCTGAACACTGACTGGTGTCTCCCAGTCCCTCTCTCTCAGGGATATGTATTCGCTGACCAGAGTATCTCAGTCCCTGTCTGTCGGGGGGATATCTGTACACAGACTTGTTTCTCTCAGTCCCTCTCTCTCAGGGGGATATCAGTACACTGACTGCTGTCTCTCAGGCCCTCTCTCTCAGGGATATGTGTACACTGACTGGTGTCTCTCAGTCCCTCTCTCTCAGGGATATCTGTATACTGACTACTGTCTCTCAGTCCCTCTTTCTCACAGGGATATCTGTACACTGACCAATGCCTCTAAGTCCCTCTCTCTCAGGGGATATCTGTACACAGAACAGTGTGTTTCAGGCCCTCTCTCTCAGGGGTAACTGAACACTGACTGGTGTCCCTCAGTCCCTCTCTCTCAGGGGGATATCTGTACACTGACCGCTGTCTCTCAGTCCCTGTATCTCAGGGGATCTCTGTACACTGACCGGTGTCTCTCAGTCCCTATCTCTCACGGGATATCTGTACACTTACCCGTGTCTCTCAGGCCCTCTCTCTCAGGGATGTCTGTACACTGACTACTGTCTCTCAGTCCCTCTTTCTCAGAGGGATATCTGTCCACTGACCAATGCCTCTAAGTCCCTCTCTCTCAGGGATGTCTGTACACTAACTGGTGTCTCTCAGTCCCACTCTCTCAGGGGAATCTGTACACTGACCGTTGTCTCTCAGTCCATCTTTCAGGGGGGTATCTGTGCAATGACTGCTGTCTCTCAGTCCCTCTCTCTCTCAGGGATATCTGTACACTGACTGGTGTCTCTCTGTCCCTCCCTCTCAGGGGGATATCTGTACACTGACCAATGTCTCTCAGTCCCTCTCTCTCAGGGGATATCTGTACACTGAACGGTGTCTCTCAGTCACCCTCTCTCAGTGGGATATCTGTACACCTACCCGTGTCTCTCAGGCCCTCTCTCCCAGGGGGATATCGGTACACTGACCGGTTTCTCTCAATCCCTCTCTCTCTCAGGGATATCTGTACACTGACTGGTGTCTCTCAGTCCCTCTCTCTCAGGGGGATATCTGTACACTGACTGGTGTCTCTCTGTCCCTCTCTCTCAGGGATATCTGAATACTGACTCGTGTCTCTCAGTCCCTCTCTCTCAAGGATATGTATTCGCTGACCAGAGTATCTCAGTCCCTCTCTGTCGGGGGGATATCTGTACACAGACTGGTTTCTCTCAGTCCGTCTCTCTCAGGGGGATATCAGTACACTGACTGCTGTCTCTCAGGCCCTCGCTCTCTGGGATAACTGTATACAGACTACTGTCTCTCAGTCCCTCTTTCTCAGAGGGATATCTGTACACTGACCAATTCCTCTCAGTCCCTCTCTCTCAGGTGATATCTGTACACTGAACGGTGTCTCTCAGTCCCCCTCTCTCAGTGGGATATCTGTACACCTACCCGTGTCTCTCAGGTCCTCTCTCTCAGGGGTATCTGTACACTGAATGGTGTCTCTCAGTCCCTCTCTCTCAGGGATATCTGTACACTGACCTGTGTCTGTCAGTCCCTCTCTCTCAGGGATATCTGTACACTGACTGGTGCCTCTCAGTTCCTCTCTATCAGGGATATCTGTACACTGACCGGTGTCTCCCAGTCCCTCTCTCTCAGGGATATCTGTACACCGACCAGTGTCTCTCAGTCCCTCTCTCTCAGGGATATCTGTACACTGACTGGTGTCTCTCAGTCCCTCTCTCTCAGTGAGATATCTGTACACTGACCAATGCCTCCAAGTCCCCCTCTCTCAGGGGGATATCTGTACACTAACCTGTGTCTCTCAGGGATATCTGTACACTTACTGGTGTCTCTCAGACCCTCTCTCTCAGGGATAGCTGTACACTGACTGGTGTCTCTCAGTCCCTCTCACTCAGCGATATCTGTATACTGACGAATGCCACTCAGTCCCTCTCTCTCAGGGGGATATCTGTACACTGACCGGTTTCTCTCAGTCCCTCTCTCTCTCAGGGATTTCTGTACACTGACTGGTGTCTCTCAGTCCCTCTCTCTCAGTGGGATATCTGTACACTGACCGGTGTCTCTCAGTCCCTCTCTCTCAGCGATATCTGTACACCGACCAGTGTCTCTCAGTCCCTCTCTCTCAGGGATATCTGTACACTGACTGGTGTCTCTCAGTCCCTCTCTCTCAGTGAGATATCTGTACACTGACCAATGCCTCCAAGTCCCCCTCTCTCAGGGGGATATCTGTACACTAACCTGTGTCTCTCAGGGATATCTGTACACTTACTGGTGTCTCTCAGACCCTCTCTCTCAGGGATAGCTGTACACTGACTGGTGTCTCTCAGTCCCTCTCTCTCAGTGAGATATCTGTACACTGACCAATCCCTCTAAGTTCCTCTCTCTCAGGGGGATATCTGTGCACTGACCGCTGTCTCTCAGTCCCTCTCTCTCTCAGGGATATCTGTACACTGACTGGTGTCTCTCTGTCCCTCCCTCTCAGGGGGATATCTGTACACTGACTGGTGTCTCTCAGTCCCTCTCTCTCAGGGGAATATCTGTACACTGACCGGTGTCTGTCAGTCCCTCCCTCTCAGGGGGATATCTGTGCACTGACTGGTGTCTCTCAGTCCCTCTCTCTCAGGGGGATATCAGTACACTAACCTGTGTCTCTCAGGCATATCTGTACACTTACTAGTGTCTCTCAGACCCTCTCTCTCAGGGATAGCTGTACACTGACCGGTGTCTCTCAGTCCTTCTCTCTCAGCCATATCTGTACACTGACCAATGCCACTCAGTCCCTCTCTCTCAGGGGGATATCTGTACACTGACTGGTGTCTCTCTGTCCCTCTCTCTCAGGGATATCTGAACACTGACTGGTCTCTCTCAGTCCCTCTCTCTCAGGAATATGTATTCGCTGACCAGAGTATCTCAGTCCCTCTCTGTCAGGGGGATATCTGTACACAGACTGGTTTCTCTCAGTCCCTCTCTCTCAGGGGGATATCAGTACACTGACTGCTGTCTCTCAGGCCCTCTCTCTCAGGGATGTGTGTACACTGAATGGTGTCTCTCAGGCCCTCTCTCTCAGGGATGTCTGTACACTGACTGGTGTCTCTCAGTCCTTCTCAGGGATATCTGTACACTGACTGGTGTCTCTCAGTCCCTCTCTCTCAGGGGGATCTGTACACTGACCGTTGTCTCTCAGTCCCTCCCTTTCAGGGGGGTATCTGTACACTAACCTGTGTCTCTCAGGGATATCTGTACACTTACTGGTGTCTCTCAGACCCTCTCTCTCAGGGATAGCTGTACACTGACCGGTGCCTCTCAGTCGCTCTCTCTCAGGGCGAGATCTGTACACTGACCGCTGTCTCTCAGTCCCTCTGTCTCAGGAGGAGATCTGTACACTGACCGCTGTCTCTCAGTCCCTCTGTCTCAGGAGGAGATCTGTACACTGACCGGTGTCTCTCAGTCCCCTCTCTCTCAGGGGGAGATCTGTTCACTGTCCGGTGTCTCTCAGTCCCTCTCTCTCAGGGGAGATCTGTACACTGACCGGTGTCTCTCAGTCCCTCTCTCTCAGGGGGAGATCTGTACACTGATCGGTGTCTCTCAGATCCTCTCTCTCAGGGGGAGATTTGTACACTGACCGGTGTCTCTCAGTCCCTCTCTTTCAGGGGGTGATCTGTGCACCGACCAGTGTCTCTCAGTCCCTCTCTCTCAGGGGGAGATCTGTACATTGACCAGTGTCTCTCAGACCCTCTCTCTAAGGGGGAGATCTGTACACTGACCGGTGTCTCTCAGTCCCTCACTCTCAGGGGGAGATCTGTACACTGATCGGTGTCTCTCAGATCCTCTCTCTCTGGGGGAGATCTGTACACTGACCGGTGTCTGTCAGTCCCTCTCTCTCAGTGAGAGATCTGTACACTGACCGATGTCTCTCAGTCCCTCACTCTCAGGGGGAGATCTGTACACTGATCAGTGTCTCTCAGATCCTCTCTCTCTGGGGGAGATCTCTACACTGACGGGTGTCTCTCAGTCCCTCTCTCTCAGTGAGAGATCTCTACACTGACCGATGTCTCTAAGTCCCTCTCTCTCAGGGGAAGATCTGTACACTGACCGATGTCTCTCAGACCCTCTCTCTCCGGGAGAGATCTGTACACTCACCGGTGTCTCTCAGTCCCTCTCTATCAGGGGGAGATCTGTACACTAACCAGTGTCTCTCAGTCCCTCTCTCTCAGGGGGAGATCTGTACACTGACCAGTGTCTCTCAGTCCCTCTCTCTCAGGGGGAGATCTGTACACTGACCGGTGTCTCTCAGTCCCTCTCTCTCAGGGGGAGATCTGTACACTGACCGGTGTCTCTCAGTCCCTCTCTCTCAGGGGGAGATCTGTACACTGACCGGTGTCTCTCAGTCCCTCTCTCTCAGGGGGAGATCTGTACACTGACCGGTGTCTCTCAGTCCCTCTCTCTTAGGGGTAGATCTGTACACTGACCGGTGTCTCTCAGTCCCTCTCTCTTAGGGGTAGATCTGTACACTGACCGGTGTCTCTCAGTCCCTCTCTCTCAGGGGGAGATCTGTACACTGACCGGTGTCTCTCAGTCCCTCTCTCTCAGGGGGAGATCTGTACACTGACCGGTGTCTCTCAGTCCCTCTCTCTCAGGGGGAGATCTGTACACTGACCGGTGTCTCTCAGTCCCTCTCTCTTAGGGGTAGATCTGTACACTGACCGGTGTCTCTCAGTCCCTCTCTCTCAGGGGGAGATCTGTACACTGACTGGTGTCTCTCAGTCCCTCTCTCTCAGGGGGAGATCTGTACACTGACCGGTGTCTCTCAGTCCCTCTCTCTCAGGGGGAGATCTGTACACTGACCGGTGTCTCTCAGTCCCTCTCTCTTAGGGGTAGATCTGTACACTGACCGGTGTCTCTCAGTCCCTCTCTCTTAGGGGTAGATCTGTACACTGACCGGTGTCTCTCAGTCCCTCTCTCTCAGGGGGAGATCTGTACACTGACCGGTGTCTCTCAGTCCCTCTCTCTCAGGGGGAGATCTGTACACTGACCGGTGTCTCTCAGTCCCTCTCTCTTAGGGGTAGATCTGTACACTGACCGGTGTCTCTCAGTCCCTCTCTCTCAGGGGGAGATCTGTACACTGACCGGTGTCTCTCAGTCCCTCTCTCTCAGGGGGAGATCTGTACACTGACCGGTGTCTCTCAGTCCCTCTCTCTTAGGGGTAGATCTGTACACTGACCGGTGTCTCTCAGTCCCTCTCTCTCAGGGGTAGATCTGTACACTGACCGGTGTCTCTCAGTCCCTCTCTCTCAGGGGGAGATCTGTACACTGACCGGTGTCTCTCAGTCCCTCTCTCTTAGGGAGAGATCTGTAAACTGATTAGTTTCTCCTCGTCCGTCTCTCTCTCTCTGGATGTGACCACAGTCCCATTGTCTCGCAGTTCAACCCACTCTCCCCGCCCTCTCTCCCCATCCCACATCCTAGCCACCGTATTGGGATCCGATGCAGTCCTTGCCCGGAAAGCGGATGAAATATTTACGCGTCGGCAGATGTCTGCCGGTCGGGTCCCTGTTCTTTGTCGGTGTCCGGTTACCGGCTGGTTTTTACTGCGCGGAGTCTCGGATTAACTCTTTGCATCCCTGGAGGTAGGCTCCGCTTTCCAGAGTGTTTGTCGTTTTTCTCTCTCTCCCGTGCATTTCTTCCTCCCCCCCCCCCCCGCAACCTCCGCCTTTCCCCTTTCTCCCTCCTCATCTCCTGGAGGCATCGGGCAGCCCAGAAATGAACCACTGCCCTCAAGCCGTGCCCGGGCCGACCGGAATGCTTCCTGCTTTAGAGGGCATGTGTGTCTGGACAAACGGGTAGCGGGGAGTGATATGGACACGGTGTAGTTGGGAGGGATTAGCAAACACGAGGAATTCTGCGGATGCTGGAAATTCAAGCAACACACATCAAAGTTGCTGGTGAACGCAGCAGGCCAGGCAGCATCTCTAGGAAGAGGTACAGTCGACGTTTCAGGCCGAGACCCTTCGTCAGGACTAACTGAAGGAAGAGTGAGTAAGGGATTTGAAAGTTGGACGGGGAGGGGGAGATCTGAAATGATTTGAGAAGACAGGAGGGGGAGGGATGGAGCCAAGAGCTGGACAGGTGATTGGCAAAGGGGATATGAGAGGATCATAGGACAGGAGGTCCGGGGAGAAAGAAAAGGGGGAAGGGGGAATCCCAGAGGATGGGCAAGGGGTATAGTCAGAGGGACAGAGGGAGAAAAGGGAGAGTGAGAGAACGAATGTGTGTATATAAATAACGGATGGGGTACGAGGGGGAGGTGGGGCATTAGCGGAAGTTAGAGAAGTCGATGTTCATGCCATCAGGTTGGAGGCTACCCAGACCGAATATAAGGTGTTGTTCCTCCAACCTGAGCGTGGCTTCATCTTTACAGTAGAGGAGGCCGTGGATAGACATGTCAGAATGGGAATGGGACGTGGAACTAAAATGTGTTGCCACTGGGAGATCCTGCTTTCTCTGGCGGGACAGAGCGTAGGTGTTCAGCAAAGCGGTGTCCCAGTCTGCGTCAGGTGAGGCAACACTTCACCTGTGAGTCGGCTGGGATGATATACTGCATCCGGTGCTCCCGATGTGGCCTTCTATATATTGGCGAGACCCAACGCAACATTGACTTCTCTAACTTCCGCTAATGCCCCACCTCCCCCTCATACCCCATCTGTTACTTATTTTTATACACACATTCTTTCTCTCTCTCTCCTTTTTCTCCCTCTGTCCCTCTCACTATACCCCTTGTCCATCCTCTGGGTTTTTCTCCCCCTCCCCCTTTTCTTTCTCCCTAGGCCTCCCGTCCCATGATCCTCTCGTATCCCTTTTGCCTATCACCTGTCCAGCTCTTGGCTCCATCCCTCCCCCTCCTGTCTTCTCCTATCATTTCAGATCTCCCCCTCCCCCTCCCACTTTCAAATCTCTTACTAACTCTTCCTTCAGTTAGTCCTGACGAAGGGTCTCGGCCCGAACGTCGACCGTACCTCTTCCTGGAGATGCTGCCTGGCCTGCTGCGTCCACCAGCAACTTTTATGTGTGTTGCTTGACAACATCCACTGCCTTCTCGTTATCCACTTTCCTGGTAACTTTTTCAAAAACTCCACAAGACTGGTTAGAGATGACCTACCACGCACGAAGGCCTGCTGACTATCCTAAATCAGTCCCTGTCTATCCAAATCTTCATACCTCCCCGAGGACACCTTGCGATAAGTTTTCCTGGTAACTCCTTCAAAAAAAAGACTCCGCAGGATTGGTTAGACACGACCTACCACGCACGGTCCCTGATCTCCTCCATCCCGATCAGAAAGGCTTAATAGAGCCTTTATTTCCTGCGGAGCATCAAGAAAGTTCACCTCTGTCCCAGGATACTGACGGACTTTTACCGCTTTACCATTGAGAGCATACTCACCAACTGCACCTCAGTGTGGTGTGGAAATCATCCCGTATCGGACCGCAAAGCACTCCAGCGTGTGGTGAAAACTGCCCAGCAGATTATCGGCACCCAATTGAGAACATCTACCATAAACGCTGCCTGGGCAGGGTGAAAAGCATTATCAAGGATGCATCTCACCCTAACCATGGACTTTTTACTCTCCTCCCATCCGGTAGGCACTACAAGAGCCTCCGCTCCCGCACCAGCAGGCACAGGAAGAGCTTCTTCCTTCTGACCCTGCTGAACCTCAGATCACAGCGCTGAGCCGTATTGCCCCATATTGTACCGTCTCAGTACTTTTATATTTGCGTGCTGTAGCACTTTATCTTATTCGCAGTTATTTTGTAAATAACGCTATTCTTCGCATTTCTGGTCGGATGCTAAATGCGTTCCATTGGCTTTGTTTCTGGACTCAGCACAATGACAATAAAGTTGAATCTAATCTAATGAAGCCATGATGCCTATCCTTAATTAGTCCCTGTCTACACAAGTGCTTATACAATGGTAAGGACACCTTCCAGTAGCTGACAATCAGGCGCACCGGCCTGTAATCTCCTGGTTTATTTTTGGAGCCTTTCTTGAACAGCAGAACAACGTTGGCCGTCCTCCAATCCCCCCGGCACCTCGCCTGTCCCCGAGGGTGGTTTAAATATCTCTGCTCCGGCCCCGGCAGCCTCTGCAGGGTCGGGGGGAACACCCCGCCAGGCCCTGGGGCCTTCTCCGCCCGGGTTTGCCTCGAGCCTGCGATCTGCCAGCCGCGCAGGGTCCACGAAGCGGAGGCCGCTTTGCCTCACTTCTGCGGACCCTGCGTCCGTCCCCTGAGCGAACACGGGTGCAAAGAACGGCCATTTCGGATCTCCCCTGGCCCCCTCTCTTTTGGAACCGCACGCAGATGACCAGTCTGATCTGCCAGAGAACCGATTCTGTCCCTCGCAATCCTTCAGCTCGAAACGTACCAGTGGAATCCATCTGGATTCTCAAGTCAAGCCATTTTTTATTGTCATTTCGACCATAACAGCCTCACAGGTGGATAGGATAGTTAAGAAAGCTTATGGGGTGTTAGCTTTCATAAGTCGAGGGATAGAGTTTAAGAGTCGCGATGTAATGATGCAGCTCTATAAAACTCTGGTTAGGCCACACTTGGAGTACTGTGTCCAGTTCTGGTCACCTCACTATAGGAAGGATGTGGAAGCATTGGAAAGGGTACAGAGGAGATTTACCAGGATGCTGCCAGGTTTAGAGAGTATGCATTATGATCAGAGATTAAGGGAGCTAGGGCTTTACTCTTTGGAGAGAAGGAGGATAGAGGAGACATGATAGAGGTGTACAAGATAATAAGAGGAATAGATAGAGTGGACAGCCAGCGCCTCTTCCCCAGGGCACCACTGCTCAATACAAGAGGACATGGCTTTAAGGTGAGGGGTGGGAAGTTCGAGGGGGATATTAGAGGAAGGTTTTTTACTCAGAGAGTGGTTGGTGCGTGGAATGCACTGCCTGAGTCAATGGTGGAGGCAGATACACTGGTGAAGTTTAAGAGACTACGAGACAGGTATATGGAGGAATCTAATGTGGGGCTTATATGGGAGGGAGGGTTTGAGGGTCGGCACAACATTGTGGGCCGAAGGGCCTGTACTGTGCTGTACTATTCTATGTTCGATGTGCAACTGCTGGTACAGTACACAGTATTAATGAGACAACGTTTTTCAGGACCATGGTGCGACATGAACAATACAAAAACAATACAAAAAGTAAATGTTAGGGCATTGAAGAATGCTATAGAACAGAGGGATCTAGGAATAATGGTGCATAGTTCCCTGAAGGTGGAATCTCATGTGGATAGGGTGGTGAAGAAAGCTTTTGGTTTGCTGGCCTTTATTCATCAGAGCATTGAGATTAGGAGTCGGGATGTCATGTTAAAATTGTACAAGGCAATGGTGAGGCCAAATTTGGAGTATTGTGTACAGTTCTGGTCACCGAATTGTAGGAAAGATGTTAACAAAATTGAGAGAGTACAGAGAAGATTTACTAGAATGTTGCCTGGGTTTCATCTCCTAAGTTACAGAGAAAGGTTGAACAAGTTGGGTCTTTATTCTTTGGAGCGTAGAAGGTTGAGGGGGGACTTGATAGAGGTGTTTAAAATTATGAGGGGGATTGATAGAGTTGACGTGGATAGGCTTTTTCCATTGCGAATGGGGGAGATTCAAACAAGAGGACATGAGTTGAGAGTTAAAGGGCAAAAGTTTAGGGGTAACATGAGGGGGAACTTCTTTACTCAGAGAGTGGTGGCTGTGTGGAACGAGAAGTGGTTGGGGCAGGTTCGATGTTGTCGTTTAAAGTTAAATTGGATAGATATATGGACAGGAAAGGAATGGAGGGTTATGGGCTGAGTGCAGGTCTGTGGGACTAGGTGAGAGTAAGAGTTCAGCACAGACTAGAAGGGCCGAGATGGCCTGTTTCCGTGCTGTAATGGTTATATGGTTATATGGATCCCGAGATCCCTCTGTTCCCCTTAGCCCTGACCGTCCGAAGCGGATCAGTTGCACCATAAATAATAAATAGTAATACAACCATAAATAGTTAAATAGTAATATGTAAATTATGCCAGGAAATCAGTCCAGGGCCAGCCTATTGGCTCAGGGTGTCTGACCCTCCCTCCAAGGGAGGAGTTGTAAAGTTCGATGGCCACAGGCAGGAATGACTTCCTATGACGCTCAGTGCTGCATCTCGGTGGAATGAGTCTCTGGCTGAATGTACTCCTGTGCCCACCCAGTCCATTATGTAGTGGATGGGAGACATTGTCCAAGATGGCATGCAACTTGGACAGCATCCTCTTTTCAGACACCACCGTCAGAGAGTCCAGTTCCACCCCCACAACATCACTGGCCTTATGAATGAGTTTGTTGATTCTGTTGGTGTCTGCCACCCTCAGCCTGCTGCCCCAGCACACAACAGCAAACATGATAGCACTGGCCACCACAGACTCATAGAACATCCTCAGCATCGTCCGGCAGATGTTAAAGGACCTCAGTCTCCTCAGGAAATAGAGACGGCTCTGACCTTTCTTGTAGACAGCCTCAGTGTTCTTTGACCAGTCCAGTTTATTGTCAATTCATATCCCGAGGTATTTGTAATCCTCCACCATGTCCACACTGACCCCCTGGATGGGAACAGGGGTCACCGGTACCTTAGCTCTCCTCAGGTCTACCACCAGCTCCTTAGTCTTTTTCACATTAAGCTGCGGATAATTCTGCTCACACCATGTGACAAAGTTTCCTACCGTAGCCCTGTGCTCAGCCTCATCTACCTTCCTGATGCACCCAACTATGGCAGAGTCATCCGAAAACCTTGAAGGCCTCCCGCCCACCTTTGCCTCGGAAAACAAAAGCAAGTCCACACCTGCCGAGACCTGCCCGACACCATCAAGATCGGCCTTGCTCCAAGTTCGAGTCTCGGCTCGGG